>NW_025927657.1:0-147500 GCF_022837055.1 Prionailurus viverrinus | reverse complement strand
GACACGTAATCCTGCATTTGAGCCGCCTCCTGGCATGGGCCCTCACTTCAGCCCTCGAGGGAGATCACGAGACCAGAGTCGCTTCTGCTCTGGCGACGTCCCTGGACTGAACCCTAACCCTAGCTAAGGCTCTCTCCTCATGGGGACCCAATTCCAAGGTCGGACAGCATCACGCGCCTGGGGTCCAGAAGCGGTGCAGGCTGACTCGGCATGGAACTTGGAATCTCACCATGTCTTTTCCCAGGCCCGGCTGCAGCTCAAGAGAGGATTCCGGAGGCCTCCTCGACCAGGGGCTTATCGACGTGTGTGGCCTTGACAGCCAAAGATGGTC
Organism: Prionailurus viverrinus; assembly: GCF_022837055.1. Lineage (NCBI taxonomy): Eukaryota > Metazoa > Chordata > Mammalia > Carnivora > Felidae > Prionailurus > Prionailurus viverrinus. The sequence goes on along the minus strand of NW_025927657.1, from coordinate 147,169 downwards.
CCTGACCGGCACGGTCCCTTGTGCCCTCAACTCAGCCCTTCGGGAAGACCACTGCCCGGCTGTGGGTTCGGCGCCTGGAACCTCCTGGGACCTAACCCTAACCCTAACCCTACTCAGAAAAAGGACCCTCCACCGAAACCTAAGCCAGGCTCGATCCCTATTCCTGCATTTGAGCTGCCGTCTGGCATGGGCCCTCATTTCAGGCCTCGAAGGAGATCACCAGACCGGAGTCACTTCGGCCCTGGTGACGTCCCTGGTCTGAACCCTAACCCTAGATAAGGCTCTCTCCGCATGGGGACCCAATTCCAAGGTAGGACAGCATCAGGAGCCTGGGGTCCAGAAGCGGGGCAGGCTGACTTGCCAAGGAACCTGGAAGCTCACCATGTCGTTTCCCAGGCCCGGCTGCAGCTCCTGAGAGGATTCCGGAGGCCTCCTCGACCAGGGGCTTATCGACGTGTGTGGCCTTGGCAGCCAAAGAGGGATCCTGACCGGCACCGTCTTTTGTGCCCGCAACTAAGCCCTTCGGGAAGAACACTGCCCTGCTCTGAGTTCGGCGTCTGGAACCTCTTGGGACCTAACCCTAACCCTAACCCTTCCCCGAACCGTTACCCTCCACTGAAACCTAGCCTGCCTCGTTCCCTTATCCTGCATTTGAGCCGCCTTCTGGCATGGGCCCTCACTTCAGCCCTCGAGGGAGATCACGAGACCGGAGTCGCTACGGCCCTGCAATCGTCCCTGGACCGAACCCTAACCCTAGCTAAGGCTCTCTCCTCTTGGGGACCCAATTCCAAGGTCGGACACCATCACGCGCATAGGGAACAGAAGCGGTGCATGCTGACTCGGCAAGGAACATGGAAGCTCACCATGTCGTTTCCCAGGCCCGTCTGCAGCTCCCGAGAGGCTTCCGGAGGCCTCCTCGACCAGGGGCTTATCGACGTGTGTGGTCTTGGCAACCAAAGAGGGACCCTGACCGGCACCGTCCCTTGTGCCCTCAATTCAGCCCTTCGGGGAGACCACTGCCCTGCTGTGAGTTCAGCACCTGGAACCTCCTGGGACCTAACACTAACCCTAACCCTACCCCGAAGCAGGACCCTCCACCGAAACCTATGCCTGCCTCGACACCTAATCCTGCATTTGAGCCGCCTCCTGGCATGGGCCCTCACTTCAGCCCTCGAGGGAGATCTCGAGACGGGAGTCGCTTTAGCCCTGGCGACGTCCCTGGACCGAACCCTAACCATAGCTAAGGCTCTCTGCTCATGGGGACACAATTCAAAGGTAGGACAGCATCATGCACCTGGGGTCCAGAGGCGGTGCAGGCTGACTCGGCATGGACCTTGCAATCTCACCATGTCGTTTCCCAGGCCCGGCTGCAGCTCCCGAGAGGATTCCCGGAGGCCTCCTCGACCAGCGTCTTATCGACGTGTGTGGCCTTGACAGCCAAAGAGGGACCCTGACCGGCACGGTCCCTTGTGCCCTCAACTCAGCCCTTCGGGGAGACCACTGCCCTGCTTTGGGAAAAGCGCCTGGAATCTCCTGGGACCTAACCCTAACCCTAACCCTACCCCGAACCAGGACCCTCCACCGAAACCTAAGCCAGCCTCGATCCCTATTCCTGCATTTGAGCCGCTTTCTGGAATGGGCCGTCACTTCATTCCTCGAGGGAGATCACGAGACCCAAGTCGCTTCGGCCCTGGCGACGTCCCAGGACCGAACCCTAACCCTAGTTAAGGCTCTCTCCGCATGGGACCCAATTCCTACGTAGGACAGCATCACGAGCCTGGGGTCCAGAAGCGGTGCAGGCTGACTTGCCCAGAAACCTGGAAGCTCACCATGTCGTTTCCCAGGCCCGGCTGCAGCTCCCGAGAGGATTCCGGAGTCCTCCTCGTCCAGGGGCTTATTGCCATGTGTGGTCTTGGCAGCCAAAGAGGGACCCTGACCGGCACCGTCCCTTGTGCCCTCAACTCAGCCCTTCGGGGAGACCACTGCCCTGCTGTGAGTTCAGCGCCTGGAACCTCCTGGGACCTAACCCTAACCCTAACCCTACCCCGAACCAGGACCCTCCACCGAAACCTAAGCCTGACTCGACACCTAATCCTGCATTTGAGCCGCCTCCTGGCATGGGCCCTCACTTCAGCCCTCGAGGGAGATCACGAGACCGTAGTCGCTTCGGCCCTGGTGATGTCCCTGGTCCGAACCCTAACCCTAGCTAAAGCTCTCTCCTCATGGGGACCCAATTCCAAGGTCGGACAGCATCACGCGCCTGGGGTCCAGAAGCAGTGCAGGCTGGCTCGGCATGGAACTTGGAATCTCACCATGTCGTTTCCCAGGCCCGGCTGCAGCTCCCGAGAGGATTCCGGAGGTCTCCTCGACCAGGGGCTTATCGACGTGTGTGGCCTTGACAGCCAAAGAGGGACCCTGACCGGCACGGTCCCTTGCGCCCTCAACTCAGCCCTTCGGGGAGACCACTGCCCTGCTGTGGGTTCGGCGCCTGGGACCTCCTGGGACCTAACCCTAACCCTAACCCTACCCCGAACCGTTACCCTCCACCGAAACGGAAGCCTGCCTCATTCCCTTATCCTTCATTTGAGCCGCCTTCTGATATGGGCCCTCACTTCAGCCCTCGAAGGAGATCACAAAACCGGAGTCGCTTCGGCCCTTGCGTCGTCCCTGGACCGAACCCTAACCCTAGCTAAGGCTATCTCCTCATGGGGACCCAATTCCAATGTCGAACAGCATCACGCGCATAGGGAACAGAAGCGGTGCAGGCTGACTCGGCAAGGAACCTGGAAGTTCACCATGTCGTTTCCCAGGCCCGGCTGCAGCTCCCGAGAGGATTCCGGAGGCCTCCTCGACCAGGGGCTTATCGACGTGTGTGGCCTTGGCAGCCAAAGAGGGATCCTGACCGGCAACGTCTTTTGTGCCCGCAACTAAGCCCTTCGGAAAGAACACTGCCCTGCTGTTAGTTCTGCGTCTGGAACCTCTTGGGACCTAACCCGAACCCTAACCTTTCCCGGAACCGTTACCCTCCACTGAAACCTAAGCCTGCCTCGTTCCCTTATCCTGCATTTGAGCCGCCTTGTGGCATGGGCCCTCACTTCAGACCTCGAGGGAGATCCCGAGGGTGGAGTCGCTACGGCCCTGGCATCGTCCCCGGCCCGAACCCTAACCCTAGCTAAGGCTCTCTCCTCTTGGGGACCCAAATCCAAGGTCGGACAGCATCACGCGCATGGGGAACAGAAGCGGTGCAGGCTGACTCGGCAAGGAACATGGAAGCTCACCATGTCGTTTCCCAGGCCCGGCTGCAGCTCCCGAGAGGATTCCGCAGGCCTCCTCGACCAGGGGCTTATCGACGTGTGTGGTCTTGGCAGCCAAAGAGGGACCCTACCGGCACCGTCCCTTGTGCCCTCAACTCAGCCCTTCGGGGAGACCACTGCCCTGCTGTGAGTTCGGCCCCCGGAACCTCCTGGGTCCTACCCCTAAACCTAAACCTAACCTGAACCGTTACCCTCCACCGAAACCTAAGCCTGCCTCGATCCCTAATCCTGCATTTGAGCCGCCTCCTGGCATGGGCCCTCACTTCAGCCCTCGAGGGAGATCACGAGACCGGAGTCGCTTCGGCCCTGGCGACGTCCCTGGACCGAACGCTAACCCTAGCTAAGGCTCTCTCCTCATGGGGACCCAATTCCAAGGTCGGACAGCATCACGCGCCTGGGGTCCGGAAGCGGTAAAGGCTGACTCGGCATGGAACTTGGAATCTCACCATGTCGTTTCCCAGGCCCGGCTGCAGCTCCAGAGAGGATTCCGGAGGTCTCCTCGACCAGGGGCTTATCGACGCGTGTGGCCTTGACAGCCAAAGAGGGACCCTGGCCGGCACTGTCCCTTGTGCCCTCAACTCAGCCCTTCGGGGAGACCACTGCCCTGCTGTGAGTTCAGCGCCTGGAATCTCCTGGGACCTAACCCTAACCCTAACCCTACCCCGAACCGTTACCCTCCACCGAAACGTAAACCTGCCTCATTCCCTTATCCTGCATTTGAGCCGCCTCTGATATGGGCCCTCACTTCATCCCTCGAGGGAGATCACGAGACCGGAGTCGCTTCGGCCCTGGCGTCGTCCTTGGACCGAACCCTAAACCTAGCTAAGGCTCTCTCCTCATGGGGACCCAATTCCAATGTCGGACAGCATCACGCGCATAGGGAACAGAAGCGGTGCAGGCTGCCTCGGCAAGGAACCTGGAAGCTCACCATGTCGTTTCCCAGGCCCGGCTGCAGCTCCCGAGAGGATTCCGGAGGCCTCCTCGACCAGGGGCTTTTCGACGTGTGTGGTCTTGGCAGCCAAAGAGGGACCCTGACCGGCACCGTCCCTTGTGCCCTCAACTCAGCCCTTCGGGGAGACCACTGCCCTGCTGTGAGTTCAGCGCCTGGAACCTCCTGGGACCTAACCCTAACCCTAACCCTACCACGAACCAGTCCATCCCCCGGAACCTAAGCCTGCCTCGACACCTAATCCTGCATTTGAGCCGCCTCCTGGCATGGGCCCTCACTTCAGCCCTCGAGGGAGATCACGAGACCAGAGTCGCTTCGGCCCTGGCGACGTCCCTGGACCGAACCCTAACCCTAGCTAAGGCTCTCTCCTCATGGGGACCCAATTCCAAGGTCGGACAGCATCACGCGCCTGGGGTCCAGAAGCGGTGCAGGCTGATTCGGCATGGAACTTGGAATCTCACCATGTCGTTTCCCAGGCCCGGCTGCAGCTCAAGAGAGGATTCCGGAGGCCTCCTCGACCAGGGTCTTATAGACGTGTGTGGCCTTGACAGCCAAAGGGGGACCCTGACCGGCACGGTCCCTTGTGCCCTCAACTCAGCCCTTCGGGGAGACCACTGCCCTGATGTCGGTTAGGCGCCGGGAGCCTACAGGTACCCAACCCTAACCCTAAAACTGCCCATATCCAGGACCCTCCACTGAAACCTAAACCTGCCTCGATCCGTAATCCTGCATTTGAGCCGCCTTCTGGCATGGGCTCTCACTTCAGCCCTCGAGGGAGATCACGAGACCGGAGTCGCGTCGGCCATGGCGACGTCCCTGTAACGAACCCTAACCGTAGCTGAGGCTCTCTCCTCTTGGGGACCCAATTCCAAGGTCTGACAGCATCACGCGCCTGGGGTTCAGAAGCGGTGCAGGCTGACTCAGCAAGGAACCTGGAAACTCACCATGTCGTTTCCCAGGCCCTGCTTCAGCTCCCGAGAGGATATCAGAGGCCTTCTCGACCAGTGGCTTATCGACGTGTGTGGACTTGGCAGCCAAAGAGGAATCCTCCACTGCACCGTCCCTTGTGCCCTCAACTCAGCCCTTCGGGAAGACCACTGCCCTGCTGTTGGTTCGGCGCCTGGAGCCTCCAGGTACCCAACCCTAACCCTAACCCTAACCTGATCCGGGACCCTCCACCAAAACCTAAGCTTACCTCGATCCCTAATCCTGCATTTGAGACGCCTTCTGGCATGGGCCCTCACTTCAGCCCTCGAGGGAGATCTGGAGACCGGAGTCGCTTCGGCCCTGGCGACGTCCCTGGACCGAACCCTAACCCTAGCTAACGCTCTCTCCTCATGGGGACCCAATTCCAAGGTCTGACAGCATCACGCGCCTGGTGTCCTGAAGCGGTGCAGACTGACTCGGGAAGGAACCTGGAAGATCACCATGTTGTTTCCCAGGCCCGGCTGCAGCTTCTGAGAGTGTTCCGGAGGCCTCCTCGACCATGGGCTTATCGACATGTGTGGCCTTGGCAGCCAAAGAGGGATCCTGACCGGCACCGTCCCTTGTGCCCTCAACTCAGCCCTTCGGGGAGACAGCTGCCCTGATGTCAGTTCGGCGCCTGGAACCTCCAGGTACCCAACCCTAACCCTAACCCTACTCCGAAACGGGACCCTCCACCGAAACCTAAGCCTGCCTGTATCCTTAATCCTGCATTTGAGCCGCCTTCTGGCATGGGCCCTCACTTCCACCCTCGAGGGAGATCACGAGATAGGATTCTCTTCGACCCTGGCGACGTCCCTGGTCCGAACCCTAACCCTAGCTAACGCTCTCTCCTCATGGGGACCCAATTCCAAGGTCTGACAGCATCACGCGCCTGGGGTTCAGAAGCGGTGCAGGCTGACTCGGCAAGAACCTGGAAGCTCACCATGTCGTTTCCCAGGCCCGGCTGCAGCTCTCGAGAGGATTCCGGAGGCCTCCTCGACCAGGGGCTTATCGACGTGTGTGGCCTTGGCAGCCAAAGAGGGATCCTGACTGGCACCGTCCCTCGTGCCCTCAACTCAGCCCTTTGGGGAGACCACTGCCCTGATGTGGGTTTGGTGCCTGGAGCCTCTAGGTACACAACCCTAACCCTAACCCTACCCCGATCCGGGACCCTCCAACGAAACCTAAGCCTACCTCGATCCCTAATCCTGCATTTGAGCCGCCTTCTGGCATGGAACCTCACTTCAGCCCTCGAGGGAGATCACAGGACAGGAGTCGCTTCGGACCAGGCGACGTCCCTTTACGGAACCCTCACCCTAGCTAAGCCTCTCTCCTCATGGGGACCCAATACAAAGGTCTGACAGCATCTCGCACCTGGGACCAGAAGCGTTGCAGGCTGACTCGGCAAGGAACCTGGAAGATCACCATGGCTTTTCCCAAGCTCGGCTGCAGCTCCCAAGAGGATTCCGGAGGCTCCTCCATCAGGGGCCGATCGACGTGTGTGGCCTTGGCAGCCAAAGACGGATCCTGACCGGCACCGTCACTTGTGCACTCAACTCAGCCCTTCGCCTAGACCACCACCCTGCTGTGGGTTCGGCGCCTGGAGGTCCTGGGAGCTAACCCTAACCCTAACCCTACCTCGATCCGGGACCCTCCACCGAAACCTAAGCCTGTCTCGATCCCTAACCCTGCAGTTGAGCCGCCTTCTGGCATGGGCCCTCACTTCAGCCCTCAAGGAAGATCACGAGACCGGAGTCGCTACGGCCTTGGCAACGTCCCTGGACCGAACTCTAACCCTAGCTAAGGCTTTCTCCCCATGGGGACCCAATTCCAACGTCTGACAACACCACGCGCCTGGCGTCCCGAAGTGGTCAGGCTATGTCGGCATGGAACCTGGAAACTCACCATGTCATTTCTCAGGCCCAGCTGTAGCTGCCCAAGAGGATTCCTGAGGCTCCTCCATCAGGGCCGATCGACGTGTGTGGCATTGGCAGCCAAAGAGGGATCCTGACCGGCACCGTCCCTTGTGATCTCAACTCAGCCCTTCAAGGAAACCACGACCCTGCTGTGGGTTCGGCGCCTGGAGCTCCTGGGAGCTAACCCTAACCCTAACCTACCCCAATCCTGGACCCTCCACCGAAACCTAAGCCTGCCTCGATCACTACCCATGCAATTGAACCACCTTCTGGCATGGGCCCTGACTTCAGCCCTCGAGGGAGATCACGAGACTAGAGTCGCCACTGACCTGGTGACGTCCCTTACCGAACCCTAACCCTAGCTAAGGCTCTACCCCATCGGGACCCAATTTTACCGTCTGAAATCACCATGCGCCTGGGGTCCAGATGCGGTGTAAGCTGACTCGGCATGGAACCTGGAAGCTCACCATGTCGTTTCCCAGTCCCGGCGCCAGCTGCCCGAGTGGATTCTGGAGGCCTCCTCGATCAGGGGATGTGTTGCCTTGGCAGACCAAGACGGATCCTGACGGGCACCCTCCCTTGTGTCCTCAACCTAGCCCTTCAGGGAGACCACTGTATTTCTGTGGGTTCGTCGTCTGGAGCTCCTGGGATTTAAACTTCACCCTAAACCTACCCTCTGGAGGTTTCTACAGCTATCCTCAAATCCTAACCCTCTCAGCCATCCTCAAATCTCAGCCATCCTCAAATCTCAGCCATCCTCAAATCCTAACCATCTCAGCCATCCTCAAATCCTAACCTTCTACTTGAGCCGCCCCATTGCATGGGCCCTCATTTCAGGCCTTGAGAGAGATTTCGGGCTCAGTGTGCCTTCGGCCCTGGTGACGTCCCTGGACCAAACCCTAATCCTAGGTAAGGCTCTCTCTCCGTGGGGACCCAATCCCTACGTCTGACAACACCATACGCCTTGGGACATGAAGGGTTGCATGGTCACTTGGTATGGTATCTGGAAGCTCACCATATCGTTTCCCATGCCTGTTGCAGCTGCCAGTGAGGATTCCTGAGTCTTCCCCGACCAGGCGCTCATAGAGTTGTGTGGCCTTGGAAGAACAGAGTCTGACCCTGCCCGGAACTCTCCCTTGTGCCCTGAACTCAGTCCTTCGTGGAGACCACGGAAGTGTTCTGGCTTCAGCACTTTGGGGCTCCTGGGACGTAACCCCAATCCTACCCTTAACCGGACCCTCATCCAAATCCTAAGCTGGACTTGAACCCTATCCCTTCATTTTAACCTCACCTTCACATGAGCCCTCACTTCATCTCTCGAGGGAGATCTCGAGACTGGAGTTACTTCGATCCTGGCTACGTCCCTGGTCCAAACACTAACCGTACCTAAGTCTCTCTCCCCTTGTGGACCCAATCACAAGGTCTGGCAACACCACGCGCCTGGGGTTCCAGAAGCGACGCAGTGTCCCTCGGCATGGTGCCGGGGACCTCACAATGTCATTCTGCAGGCCCGGCTGCAGTTGTCTGAGAGAATTCCTGAGGCCTACCCGACCAGTGGCCCATAGATTTGCGTGGCCAGGAAGCCAAAGACTGAACCTTACCAGCCCTCTCCCCTGTGCCCTCAACTTAGCCCATTCGGGTGACCACTGCCCTGCTGTGGGTTCAGTACCTGGAGCCTCTTGGGTCCTAACCCAAACCCTACCCCTAACCAGAAACCTCAACCGAATCCTAACCCGATCTTGAAACCTAATCAAACAATTGACCCCCGCTGTCTCCTGGTCCCTTACTTCATTCCTCTAGGGAGATCACGAGACTGGAGTTGCTTTGGCCCTGGCAACGTCCTGGACCGAACCCTAACCCTAGCTCAGACTCTCTCCCAATGGGGATGTAAGCAACAAACTATAAATCGTCTATGAGAAAAATTGAAAAAACCCAAAGAAAAGGAAAACATTCCATGCTCACGTATTAGAAGAACAAACATTGTTAAGATGTCAATACTACCAAAGCAGTCGACACACTCAATGCAATCCCTATCAAAATAACACGAGCTTTCTCCACAGAGCTAGAACAAACAACCCTACAATGTGTAAGGATCCAGAAAAGATACCAAAAAGTAAAGTCATGTTGAAAAAGAAAACAAAGGTGGAAACATGACTATTTTGGATTTATGGTGTATTAGAAAGCTGCATTCATCAAGACAGGACGTACAGGCACAGAAACGGAGACAGACGTCAATGGAACAGAATATGGAACCCAGAAATATACCCTCAAACATATGGTGAGGAATCTTTGTTAACACAGAAAGAATATCGAATGGAATCAGAGTCTCTTCAGAAAATGATACTCGGAATACTGGACACTGAGAATGTTGAACCTGGACACTGTCCTTAAACCACACACACACACACACACACACACACACACACACACACACCTCATAATAGATGAATTATCTAAATGTAATTCAGGAACATTCAAAATCCTGGAGGAGATAACAGGCAATGTACCTCCTTGATCCTGGCCACAGCAACTTCTCGCTTGTCATGTCTCCAGAAGCAAGGGCAATAGAAACCACAATGAACTATTGGGTCCTGAAGATAAAAAGCTTCTTCACAGAAGGGGACAAAATCAGCCAAACTAAAAGGCAACTGAATGAAATGGGAGACGATATTTGCAAGTGACATATCAGATAAAGGGTTAGTATCCAAAATCTATAAAAAACTGATCACACTCAACACCCAGAAACCAAATAATCCAGTGAAGAAATGGACAAAAGACATGAAGAGACACTTTAAGAAAGATGGCATCCAGATCGGTCACACATGAAAAGATGCTCAATCTCACTGGTCATCACTGAAATACAAATGAAACCCACAATGAGATATCCCCTCACACCTATCAGAATGGCTAAAATTAACATCTCCTGAAATGACAGATGTTGGCAAGGATGCAGGGAAAGGGAACCCTTTTGCAATGCTGGTGCGAATGCAAAGCGGTGTAGCCATTCTGGACAATAGTATGGAGATTCGTCACAAAAACAAAAAATAGAACTACACTAGGACCCAGCAATTGCACTACTACGTGTTTATCCAAAAGATACACTAACGCTGACTCGAAGTGGCACGTGTACTCCAATATTTCTAGCAGCATTCTCAACAATAGCTAAGTTATGCAAAGAGCCCAAATGACCACTGACAGATGAATGGATAAAGAAGATATGGTATATGCATACAATGGACTATCACTCGGCGACCAAAAAGAATGAAATCTCGCTCTTTGCATCAACGTGGATGGAACCGGACTTTCTTAAGCTAAGCAAAATATGTCAGAGAACGACACACATCCTATGATTTCTCTCATCTGTCGAATTTAATAAAACTGAACATAGTGCAAGGAAAGCAAAAATAAGATACATACAGAGAGGGAGTCAAATGATAAGAAACTGTTAAATAGAGGGAAGAACCTCAGGGTTCCTAGAGGGTTACTGAATAGGGGTATGGGCTAAATGGGTGACGGGCATTAGGGGTGGACCTTGGGATGAGTATTGGGTATATTTTGTACTTGATGGATCACTAAATTCTACTGCTGAAACTGTATTCCTCTATAAGGTAACTAACTTGGGCTTCAATTTTAAAAAGAAAAAATATTAAAAATAAGTAAAGAAATGTACCACCAGTCAAAAGAAAAGAATATTTAAATCGGGCTCTTGAGTGGAAAGGAAAGACTAAAAGTGTTACAGACAAGAAAGGATCAGAGAAAACATCAAGAAACAATGACAAAACAACTAGTAGAATGGGACTAAATGTATACCTAGCAATAATCACTCTGACTATAAATGGACTAAATGCTCCAATCCAAAGACATTGGATAGGGCGTCAGAATGGACTAAACAAACAAACAAACAAACAAGCAACAAAAAACAATGTCTATCTAGATGCTGCCTACAAAGCCTTATTTGGACTTAAGTCTCCTGCAGATTTGTTATTTTTTAAAATTTTTTTAATGTTTATTTATTTTTGAGACAGAGAGAGACCGAGCATGAACGGGGGAGGGTCAGAGAGAGGGAGACACAGAATCTGAAACAGGCTCCAGGCTCTGAGCTGTCAACACAGAGCCCGACGCGGGGCTCGACCTCATGGACCGCGAGATCATGACCTGAGCCGAAGTTGGCCCCTTAACCGACTGAGCCACCCAGGCGCCCCAAGTCTCCTGCAGATTTGAAGTGAGGGAATGAAGAAATATTTATCATGCCAATAATGTCAAAAGAAAGCCAGTAGCCATACTTATATCATGCAAAATAAACTTTAAAACCGAGACTCTATTTTGGTACCCTTTGGGTAAATACCTAATAGTGACATTGCATGCACCCAGTATTTATAGCAGAATTATCAACAGTAGCCCAACTATGGAGAAAGCCTAAGTATCCATCAACTGAGGAAGGTGTAAAGAAGTTGTGGTGTGTGTATGTATACGTATGTATATGCATATGGACATATGTGTATGTTCATATATACATACATACGTATATACAATGAAATACAACTCAGCTTCAAGAAGAATGAAATCTTGCCATTTGCAACGATGTGGATGGAGCTCGAATGTATTATGCTACGTGAAATACGTCAATCAGAGAAAGACACATATATGATTTCACTCATGTGGAAGTTAAGAAACAAAACACATGAAAACTTAGGAAGGAGCCAGGAAAAGAGAAGTGTGGTAACAAACCACATGAGTCTCTTAATGTTAGAGAAAAAAAAAGTGAAAGTTGATGGAGGGAGATGGGTCAGCGCTGGGCTAGATGGAGGACGAGTATTAAGGAGAGCACTTGTTGTGATGAGCACTGGGTGTTGTATGTAAAGGATGAATCACCGAATTCTACTCCTAAACCCGAGAATGCACTGTATGTCAACTAAGACTTAAATTAAAATACATACATACATACATACATACAGCTATAACAAGAGATGAAGACAGACACTATCTGATACTAAAGGGGACAGCCACACAAGAAGATCCAATGATTGTAAATTTCGATGCACCCAACATGCGATCACCAAGTATACAAAACATTTAGCAACAACCGTAAAGGAACTCATTTATAATATGATGATGATAGTAGAGGACTTTAACACATCACTCACATCAATGGACAGAACCTATAAACAGAAAGTCAACAAGGAAACAATGGCTTTGAGTGACACACTGGACCAGAAGGGTTTAACAGATATATTCAGAACACTCCATACTAAAATGCCAGAGTACACATTCTTTTCAAGCATACCTGGGGCGTTCTCCAGAATTGATCACATTCTCGGTCACAAATCAGGCCTCAAGAGGTACCCAACGACAGAGAACAGACCAAGCATCTTTTCTAACCACAAAGCTAGGAAACTTGAAGTCAACCACAAAAAGAGGGCGGGGGGGGGGGCGGGAAGGCCACAAATAAAGGGAGGTTAAGTAACATGCTTCTAAATGAATGGGTCAAACAGGAAATCAATGAGAAAATACACTGAAACAAATGAAAATGAAAATACACTGGTAAAACCCTTTGGAATGCGGCAAAAGCAGTCTATGATGGAAGTATATAGCAATACAAGCCTACCTTAAAGAGCAAGAAAACTCTCAAAGAATCCTAACTTACACCTGAAGGAATGAGAAAAAGAGCAGCAGAAGGAAGGAAATAATAGAGTTTAGGGCAGAAATAAGGAATATAGAAACCAAAAAGACACTAGACCAAATCAATGAAACCAGGGGCTGGTTCATTGAATGCAGTAATCAACTTGAAAACCTCCTAGGCATACTCTTCACAAAGAAGACAGAAAGGACCCAAATAAATGAAATCACAAATAAGAAAGGAGAAATGACAGTCAACACCACAAAAATACAATTAGAAGATAATATTATGAACAACTATATGCAACAAATTGGACACTCTGAGAAAAATGGACAAATCCCTAGAAACACACACACTACCAAAACTGAAACAGGAAGATACCTAAAAGCTGAAAACAGAAAGATACCCCATCAGTAATTTAAAAAATCTCCCCCCAACACAAGAGTTCATGGCCAGATGGCTTCATGGATGAATTCTACCATCCATTCAAGGAAGAGGTAATAGGTATTCTCCTCGAATTATTACAAAAAATAAAAAAAGAAGGAAAACTTACAAATTCATCGTATGAGGCCATCATTACCCTGATACCAAAACGAGATGAAGCCTCCACTAAAACCGAAAACTGCAGTGGCGCCTGTGTGGGTCGGTCGGTTTACTGTCCACCTCTTAATTTTGGATGAGGACATTATCTTGTGGTACGTGGGTTCGAGTCCTACGTTGGGCCCTGCCATGACAGTGTGGGGCATGGCCAGGACTCTCTCTCTCCCTGTCTCTCTGCCCCTCCCTCACTTTTATGTACACTATCTAAGGAAAAAATAAGCATTTAAAAAGATGTTGAAAAAATTTTAAATAAAACTGCAGAGCAATAGCCTGATGACTATGTATGCCGAAATTCTCATTAAAATACTTTCAAATTAAAGTCAACAATACATTGATAGAATCATTTCCCATAATCAAGTGGGATATATTCCTGGGCTGCAAGCGTGGTTCCACATTCACATATCAATCAACATGATGCACCACAGTAATAGAAGAAAGGATAAGAACAATATGATGCTTTCAACAGATGCAGGGAAACTATTTGATAAAATGTCACATCCATTCATGATAAGAACCGTCAGCAAAGTACATTGAGACTCAACCTACCTGCACATAACAAAGGTCGTCTATGAAAATCCCACAGCTCATCTCATCCTCAATGGGTAAAAATTGAAAATTTTTCTTCCAATGTCAGGGACAAGATAGGAATGACCCCTCTCACCAATGTTATCCCACATAGTACGGGAAACCCTAACCACAGCACTCAGACAACTAAAAGAAATAAGAGGCATCCAAATCGGCAAGGAAGAAGTAGCACTTTCGCTGTTTGGAACTGACATGATAGGTTCTATAAAAAACATGAAAGTTTCCCTTAAAAATTGCTAGAATCGATATATGAATTCGACAGGTCACAATCTACAGAAATCAAGGAACATAGATGTATTGAATTTCTAACACAAATCATGAATTAACACAGAGAGAAAGTAAGGGATCAATCCCATTGACAGGCTCACAAATACCACAAGAAACCAGGAATAAACCTAACCAAAGAGGTGAAAGACCTGTACTCTAAAGACTATGAAACACTGATGAAATAAATGGAAGAGGACACAAAGAAATGGACATACGTTTCATGTTCATGGATGGGAAGCACAAAATACTGTTAAAATGTCTACACTCCTCAAAGCAATCTACACATATAATGAAATGAAGTGTGATAGGGATATCACACTCACAAAAACATTTGTCACAGAACAAGAACAAATAGTCTCAACATGTGTATGGAATGACAAATGTCCCCAAACAGCCAACACAAACTTGTAGAAGAAAAGCAAAGCTGGAGACATCACAATTCCAGACTTTAGGTTATATTACAAAGCTATACTGATCAGAACAGTATGATCCGTATGTCCGTACTGAACAGTACTGACAAAACAACAACAAAACATAAGAACAACAACAAACTCATACACATAGATCAATAGCATGGACACCCAGAAATAAACTCACACCTCTATGGTCAATTAATTCTCAACAAAGCAGGAAAGAACATCCAATGGAAAAAAAAAGATAGTCTTGGGACACATGGGTGGCCCAGTCACGAAAGCGTGTGATGGTGGGTTCAGCTCAGGTCATGATCTCAGGGCAGTGCAGAGCATGCGTGGGATTCTCTCTCTCCATGTGTCTCTGCCCCTCTTCTGCATGCTCGCTCTCTCTCTCTCTCTCAAAAATAAATACATAAATTTAAAAAAAGGCTCCTCAATATATGGTTTTGGAAAAACTTGACTGCAATCTGCAAAACAAAACAAAAACAACGGACCACTGTCTTACAACATACACAAAAATAAATCCAACATGGACAAAGACCTCTATGTGAAACCTGAAACCATAAAAATCCCAGCGGATAACACGGGTAGTATCTTACTTGACATTGCCTGTACAAACGTCTTTGTAGATATATCTCTAGAGGTAAGGGAAACGCAAGCAAAAATAATGAGACTTTATAAAAATTAAAACCTTCCGTCACCAAGGAAATAATCAACAAAACGAAAACATCAACAGAATGATATCTGCAAACGACATAGGATACAGGGTTAGTGTCCAAAATATATACAGTTATACAGCACCCAAAAGATGAGAAATCTGATTAAAAATGGGCAGAAGACACGAGTGGACATTTCCCGAAGGAAGACATATACATGGCCAAGAGACACATGAAAAAATGCTCAACAATACTGATCTTCAGGGAGATACAATTCGAAAGTACAATGAGAGAACACATCACATCTGTCACAATGACTAAAATCAATGAAGGATGACACAGCAGGTGTTGCCAAGGATGTGGGCAAAGAATAACCCTCTTGCACTGTGGGTAGGAATGCAAACTGGTGCAGCCACTCTGGAAAACCACATGGAGATGTCAAATACAAAACAAAACTGGAAATAGAAGTACCTTACAATCCAGCAACTTCACTACAAGGTATTTCCACAAAGAATACAAAATCTTCAAAGGGATACATGCACCGTGATGTTTACAGCAGCGTTTTCTACAAAAGCCAAATGACAGAAACTATCCAAGCACCCATCAACTGATGAATAAATTGAGATGTGGTCTATGGAATGTAATATGATTTAGCCGTAAAAACGTGAAATCTTGCCATTTGCCACGAGGTGGATGGAGAGAGAGAATGTTATGCTGGGTGAAATAAGCCTGTCGGAGAAAGACAAATACCCAATGATTTCACTAACACATGGCAAGAAAACAAAACAAAGGGGCGGGGGGAGGAGACAAACGGACTTTTAACTAGGAAACAAACTGAGGCGTTCCACAGCGAGGTGAGGGAATGGGTGAAACAGCTGATGGGGATTCAGAAGTGCACCTGGGATGAGCACCGGGTGACGTGTGGAAGTGTTGCTCTATATTGGACACCTGAAACTACTATTACACTGTGTCTTCACTCAGTGGAATTTAAATTAAACGATAACATAAGGTTAATGAGACTTACCTACCGGGTTTTCGGTAGTGTTCAATCATTTCACTAGGTTGGAAAAATAACCATGAAATTTTTTAAAAAGCATGTATGATGTGTGGGACAGTTTGAGCCCTTACCTTGGTCTCTGGGTCCAGCAGGACTTGGAACATGAGTCCCAGCTCCTTCTTCTAGAAGGTCGTGAGACGAGCATTGTATGGATCCACGTCCTAATTGAATGCAGCTCCCGTGCTTCTGAATTTCTGTTAGGGTTCCTTCCCGGAAACAAGCCTGGATCTGGAACAAACCATCGACTGCATCTATGAGGTGATGTCGTGGGACCCCGCAATCCACAAGTCCTTTAGCAAAATACGTCTTGTGCAAACACTGTCCGGGAAGGGGTGGAATGAAACACGGGAACAGCCCAGAAAATGCAAAGGCCTGTGCAGCTCAGCGACCAGCTTGACCAGGGAAGCCACCCAGCGCCCCCTCCTCAGCACTCATTACAGCAAGGCAGCTTCTCTCTGGCGACTCAGGAGATGCCAAGTTGCTGCTAAGCTCCCAAGGTCTCCCCTGGGGCGGGTGGCAGAACCTGCTGGAAATGCAGCTCTGCTCTCTGTACTCAGGCACCAGCAGAGGCCTGAGTCCTCTGAGAGCAATCGAAGCCCTTCCTGCTCTGAGGTGCCCTGGGTCAGAAAAGCAGATGGTGCGCCCTCTGCTGGCTATCACTGCCCAGCAGAGGAACCCGCCCCTCGGGGGTCTGTGGTGCTTGAGCTCTCTCTGCTGGCCACCATGGGAATTCCTTCAATGTGGAAGGCCCTGGTTGCTCAGCTGAGAGACCGAAGGTGCTCTGGGCAACTAAGCCTGTTCTCCTCGTTGGGAAGGTCTTAGTGACAGGGCCTGGACACAAAATCTTTTCCTTCTCTTTCTTGTGAGTGAAGAATGAAACCGAATTTATTAACGTAACGACATCATTGGTAATGTTTTAAGCAATATTCACAGAAAAATAAGACCACCGATTTACACATGCTGAACAAGAGGTAATGTTGTTTACCACCAAAATACTTAGGTTAGATAAAGAATGGACACCTTTGAGAGAGAGAGATACCGGCGTCCAGCGATGGAGTGAATGAGTCCTAGGGATACAAGGGACAGCCAATGGAATGGAGTCAATCCTGTAACAATATTGTTGCATGCTTTCACAGGATAGCTACACTTGTGGTTGAGTACAACATAATGTAGAGACATATGGAATGACTACAATGTATGCCTAAAACTAACACAACGAATGTGTGAACAATATTTCAATTAAAAATAGACATCCTTTACACTATCTTTAATTTCTTCTTCTTTGCCACTAAACTATCTTTCCTGGGGCGCTTGGGTGGCTTAGTCGGTGAAGCGTCCGACTTTGAGTCAAGTCAGGATTTGGCAGTCCATGAGATTGAGCCCCGCATCAGCCTCTGTCCTGAGAGCTCAGAGCCTCGAGCCTGCCTCATATTCGGTGTCTCCCACTCTATCCCCCTCCCCAGCTCGGGTTCTCTCAAAAAAAGAAACATTAAAAATGAAAAATCATTCCTCATTGAGAATCTGCGAATTTCCATTCATACCAGATTCTCTAACATCACCTTCTTGGTGTTGAAAGCTTATCTGAAAAGTCACGAATAATATCTTTGATGACACATATGTGACAACGTCAGAATGCAACTTACAGGGAGCTACACATCAGTTGTGAATTTACAGTGTGTATCCTTGGCTAATATTTACACTGAAATGTGCTTTAGGGATACGGATGGATGAAATAATGTCCATCCGTCATATAGGTCAATTGCCTATAGGACTATTATGCCTTCAATTACTGATTGCCATCTCTTCAGAACTAAAAGAAAGCTGGGTCAAGAAAACGTCTTTGAATTTCATGTAAGAGAAGACTAGGGTGTTTGAAAGGGTCCACCTACCTTCTGGATTCCTCAGATTGGTTGTGGAGAGGAGGATAGCAACCTATGATTTGGATGCACACTGCTAGTCCCAGAGGGAGGATGTGTACCTTATTGTCAAATATAGATATATATATATATATTTTACCAATATTACTAGTCCACCTCTGCCAGGTCCAGACTGCATGACCTGGGGGCAACGCAATACCTGATGCCTGGGTTCAGAACTTGAGGAAGGCAGGCTGGCGGGGGAGGGGGGAAATCCAACAGAGCCTGGGGCAGTGAGGGAGATGGCCCTGGGACACCTCCCCACAGGGCAGGCTATGGAGTTTACCTGCCAAAGAGCGGCACACTCTCCCTCAAGACATCCCTCTCCATGACAGAACGTGAGGCTGAACCTCACAATTCTAGAAGAAGTGAGGGCTACCCATCTTTTCAATTCCAATGGCCTCTGCAGAACTTGGACCCAGGGATGTTGGAGTCTTGGGGCCATGGAACCCTGATTCCCATGATAGAAGCCCTTTGTGCCCCAGCACTCAGAGCCACTTCCTACATCCCCTCTCCCCTGGCCCATCTAACCGTGTCCACATACCCGGACCAGGTCTCTACTTTCCTTCTTGTACTTCCTCTTTGTCTCTGTTTCTCTCTAACCACATCTCTCTCTATTTCTTCCTTTCACTCTCTAGGGAGTGGTGTATTATATGGTGCTCAACTTTGTTCTTATACATGGGAATATCCAATTTTCCTAGCACCAGTTATTCAAAAGACTACTCTTCTCCACTGTGTATTATTGACTCCCTTGTCGAATACTAGGTGACTGCAATGCATGGGTTTAGTTTGGGCTCTCAATTTCTGTTCCATTGTCTTGTGTGTGTGCTTATGCCAGTGACATCATTGATTTCTTTGTGTTAGAATGACGCTTGAAATCCAGAAGGGGGATGCTTCCTGTTTTGTTCTGTCTTGCGTTGGCTACATGGGGTCTTTTTGTGGTTCCAAATAAATTTTTGGTTATGATTTTCTAATTGCATAAATATTGCATCGGAGTCTTGATAGAGATTGCACTGAATCTCTAGATGGCTTTGGGTAATATGGACATTGTACTGTATTAATTCCTCCGAAAGTTGGACATGGGATGGCTTTTCACTGACTTGTGTGTTCTCCCCTTTCTTTCACCCAAATTGAATTTCTTCCATTCTTGCACACAGGTTTTATAGTTTTCTGTAGAGAGAGTTTCATTTCCTTGGTTAAATGTATTGCTTTAATTTTTATTGTTTTTGATGCTATTGTAAATGGGATTGTTTTCTTTACTTCTTAGATAATTGGGTTAGTGTATCGGAATGATACAGAATTTGATATGGTGACTTTCTAGTTTAAAACTTCACTGCATTTCTTGGTTAGATATTAACAGGTTCTTTTACATTAAACTTTTTATTTTAGCGCTTTACCTAGTTAAAAAAAAAAAAACATGTTTGGGACGCCTGGGTGGCGCAGTATGTTAAGCGTCCGACTTCAGCCAGGTCACGATCTCGCGGTCCGTGAGTTCGAGCCCCGCGTCGGGCTCTGGGCTGATGGCTCAGAGCCTGGAGCCTGCTCCGATTCTGTGTCTCCCTCTCTCTCTGCCCCTCCCCCGTTCATGCTCTGTCTCTCTCTGTCCCAAAAATAAATAAAAAACGTTAAAAAAAAAATAAAAGAAACATGTTATTTGGGAATATTGATACACTACGTTATATTAGTTTCAGATGAACAACCTAGTCATTGCACAAATGTATACAATCTGGTACGCTAACACAGGTGTAGCTATCATCTGTCACCATGCATCCCTACTCCAGTACCATTCTCTATGTCCCCTATGCTATATCTTCTATCTGTGATTCATTAATTGCATAACCAGAAGCCTGCATCACCCAATACCCTTCACATATCTAGGGCATCCTTGTCTTGTGCCTGATCTTAGTGGAAAATCTTTCACAATTTCACTGCTGAGTATGACATTAGCTGTGGGCTTCACATACGTGGCCTTTGTTATGTTGAGATTTGACCCTTCTGCACAGAATTTTACAGATTTTTACCACAAATAGACACCAAATTTTCTAAGAACGCTTTTTCTGTGTCTACTGACATCATCACATGAGTTTTCTTTTTTCTTTTTAACATGTATTTATTTAGTTTAGTTTAAATGTATTTATGTATTTCTTTAGTATTCATTTTTTCAAGTTTTTATTTGAATTCCAGTTGGATAACATACAGTGTAATGTTAGCTTCAGGTAAAGAAGATGGTCATCATTCACTTACATGCAACACCCAGGGATCCTCACTACTCGTGCCCTCCATACCCCATCACCCATTTTAAGCATCCCCCTACGCCACCTCCCTGGTGACGTCCCTGGACTGAATCCTAACGCTAGCTAAGGCTCTCTCCCCATGGGGACCCAATTCCAACGTCTGACAACACCACACGCGTGGGGTCCAGAAGCGGTGCAGGCTGACTCGGCATGGAACATGGAAGCGCACCATGATGTTTCACAGTCCTAGCTTCAGCTGCCCGAGAGGATTGTGGAGTACTCCTCAACCAGGGGCCGATCGAAGTTTGTGGCCTTGGCAGCCAAAGACGGATCCTGACCGTCACCGTCCCATGTGCCCTCAACTCAGCCTTTCGGGGAGACCACTGTCATGCTGTGGGTTCGGGGCCTGGAGCCACCTGGGACCTAACCCTAACCGTACCCCGAACTGGGACCCTCCACCGAAACCTAAGCCTGCCTCGATCCCTAACACTGCAATGGAGCCGCCTTCTGGCATGGGCCCTCACTTCAGCCCTCGAGGGAGATCACGAGACCAAAGTCACTTCGGCCCTGGCGACGTCCATGGTTCAAACCCTAACCCTAGCTAAGGCTCTCTCCCCATGAGGACCCAATTCCAACGTCTGACAACACCACGCAACTGGGTTCCAAAAGCAGTGCAGGCTGATTCGGCATGAAACCCGGAAGCTCACCATATCATTTCCCAGGCCCGCTGCAGCTGCCCTAGAGGATTCCGGAGGCCTCCTCGACCAGGGGCTGATCGACGCCTGTGGCTTTGGCAGCCAAAGAGGGATCCTGACTGGCACCGTCCCTTGTGCCCTCAACACAGCCCTTCGGGGAGACCACTGCCCTGCTGTGGGTTCGGCGCCTGGAGCCCCCTGGGACCTAACCCTAAACCTACCCCTATCCCAAACCGGGAACCTCCAATGAAACCTAAGCCTGCCTCGATCCCTAACCCTGCAATTGAGCTGACTTCTGGCATGGGCCCTCAATTCAGCCCTTGAGGGAGATCATGAGAACAGAGTCACTTCGGCCCTGGCGACATCCCTGGTTCGAACCCTAACCATAGCTAAGACTCTCTCCCCATGGGGACCCAATTCCAATGTCTGACAACTCCGCGTGCCTGGGGTCCAGAAGCGGTGCAGGACGACTCGGCAAGGAACCTGGAAGCTCACCATGTCGTTTCCCAGGCCCGGCTGCAGCTGCCCGAGAGGATTCCGAAGGCCTCCTCGACCAGTGGCTGATCGACGTGTGTGGCCTTTGCAGACAAAGCCACACCCTGACAGGCACCGTCCCTTGTGCCCTCATCTCAGCCCTTGGGGAGACTACTGCCCTGTTGTGGGTTCGGCGTCTGGAGCCACCTGGGAGCTAACCCTAACCCTAACCATACCCCGAACCGTTACCCTCCACCAAAACCTAAGCCTCCCTCGATCCCTAATCCTGCATTTGAGCCGCCTTCTGGCATGGGCCCTCACTTCAGCCCTGGAGGGAGATCAGGAGACCGGAGTCGCTTCGGCCCTGAGGACGTCCCTGGACCGAACCCTAACCCTATCTAAGGCTCTCTCCTCATGGGGACCCAATTCCAACGTCTGACAGCATCACGCGCCTGAGGTCCAGGAGCGGTGCAGGCTGACTCGGCAAGGAACCTGGAAACTCACTATGTCGTTTCCCAGGCCCGGCTGCAGCTCCAGAGAGGATTCCGGAGGCCTCCTCGACCAGGGGATTATCAACGTGTGTGGCCTTGGCAGCCAAAGAGGGATCCTGACCGGCACTGTCCCTTGTGCCCTCAACTCAGCCCTTCGGGGAGACCACTGCCCTGCTGTGGGTTCGGCGCCTGGAACATCCTGTGTCCTAACACTAACCTGAAGCCTACCCGAACCGGGACCCTCCACCGAAACGTAAGCCTGCCTCGATCCCTAATCCTGCATTTGAGCCACCTTCTGGCATGGGCCCTCATTTCACCCCTCCAGAGAGACCACAAGACGGGAGTCGCTACAGCCCTGGTGACGTCCATGGACCGAACCCTAACCCTAGCTAAGGCTCTCTCCCCATGGGGACCCAATTCCAATGTCTGAAAATACCACGCGCCTGGGGTCCAGAAGCGGTGCAGGCTGACTCGGCAAGGAACCTGGAAGCTCACCATGTCGTTACCCACGCCCGGCTGCACCTGCCCGAGAGGATTCCGGAGGTTTCCTCGACCAGGGGCCGATCGAAGTTTGTGGCCGTGGCAGCCCAAGACGGATCCTGGCCGGCACCGTCCCTTGTGCCCTCAACTCAGCCCTTCCGGGAGACCACTGCCCTGGTGTGTGTTTGGTGCCCGGAGCCTCATGGGACGTAATCCTAACCCTAACTGTATCCCGAACCGGGACCCCCCACCGAAAGTTAAGCCTGCCTCGATCCCTAACCCTGCAATTGAGCATCCTCCTCGCCCGGGGCTGTCACTTACCATGGCTCATCATGGCTGATCCTCTCCGGGCCTCCTCGCCAGGGGCTGGTCGCCTCGGGCCTCTCGTCCGGGGCTGTCACTTACCATGGCTCATCATGGCTGATCCTCTCCGGGCCTCCTCGCAAGGGGCTGCTCGCCTCGGGCCTCCTCATCCGGGGCTGTCACTTACCATGGCTCATCATGCCTGAAGCCTCTCCCTGTACCTGAATGTAGCCTCCAGACCATGGGGTCTCAGCTAGGAAACTTCCGCGAAAGTTTCAAGTAGTGGGAGACACAGAATCCCAAGCAGACCCTCCAGGGGCTGTGCAGCGAACACAAAATCCCAAGCAAGACATATGCCTGAATCCTAAAAGCCAACAAACCTTGTGGTCTCAGGTCCGAAACTCCCGTGTTAGGACCAAGGAATGCCAGACACAGAATCCCAAACACCAGCTACAAGCTGCGGCCTCCAGGCCCTGAGTCAAGTACCATGGCTCACCATGGCTGAAGCCGCTCCCTGTACCTGAGAGAAAGGGGTCACAAAATACTAAACAGCCTCCAGAACCTGGGGTCTCAGCTTAGAATCTCCCGGAAACGGTCCGAGAAATCAGAGACACAGAAACCAAGCAGCCCATGCAGGGATGGGCAGCCAGCACAAAATCCCAAGGGAGACATAAGCTAGACACAAAAAACCCTGTGGTCTGAGCTCAGAAATTCCCGAGATAGGTCAGATGGATGCCAGACACACAGTCCCAATCAGCTACTGTTAGACCCGGCTTCGAGGCCGGAAGTCAATTACCATGCCTTTCCACGGCAGAGGCCGCTCCCTGTAACTGAGAGAATGGGGTCACACAATCACAAACACCCGCCAGGCTCTGGGTTCCCTGCTCAGAAAATCCAGGGGAAGTCGGAGGGATAGGATGTACAAAATGGGTACTGCTCCGGCTCGCCCAGGGCCTCCACGCCCGGGGCTGTATCTTACCATGGCTCATGCGGGCTGAAGCCTCTCCCTGTACCCGACAGAAACGGGTCAGTGTTTCCCACACAGCCTCCAGACCATGGGGTCTCAGCTCAGAAACTTACAGGGAAGGCTGGAGAAGTGGGAGACACAGAATCCCAAGCAGCCCCTCCAGGGGGTATGCAGCGAGAACAAAATCCCAAGGAGACATATGCCTGAATCCTGAAAGCCAACAAACACTTCCTCTCCACTCCGATACTCCCGGGACAGGACCGAGGGATGCGAGACCCAGAATCCCAAAAAACCTGCTACGAGCCCCGGCCTCCAGACCCTGAGTCATTACGATGGCTCACCATGGCTGGAGCCTGAGAGAAGGCGGTCACCCTGTACCTGAGAGAAAGGGGTCACAGACCCGAAACAGCCTCCAGACACTGGGGTCTCAGCACAGAAACTCCTCAGAAAGTTCCGAAGGATTGGAGACACAGAAAGGGAAGTGCCCGCTCGCCCCGCGCCTCCAGGCCCGGGGCTGCTCGCCCCGGGCCTCCACGCCCGGGGCTGCTCGCCCCGGGCCTCCACGCCCGGGGCTGCTCGCCCCGGGCCTCCACGCCCGGGGCTGCTCGCCCCGGGCCTCCACGCCCGGGGCTGCTCGCCCCGGGCCTCCACGCCCGGGGCTGCTCGCCCCGGGCCTCCACGCCCGGGGCTGCTCGCCATGGCTCACTATGACTGAAGCCGTTCCTGTACCTTAGAGAAGGGGTCACACAAACACAAACAACCTCCAGGCCCTGGGTTCCCTGCTCAGAAAATCCCGGGCAAGTTCCGAGGGATCGGATTCGCCAAATGGGTAGTGCATCTGGTCGACCCGGGCCTCCACGCCCGGGGCTCTATCTTTCCATGGCGCATCAGGGCTGAAGCCTCTCCCTGTCAGTGACAGAAACGGGCCAGTGTTTCCCACACAGAGTCCAGACCTTGGGGACTCAGCTCAGAAACTTACGGGGAGGATAGAGAAGAGGGAGACACAGAATTCCAAGCAGCCCTACCAGGGACTATACTACAAGCCTAAATTCCCAAGGAGACATATGCCTGAATCCTGAAAAGCCAACAACCCTTCCTCTCCACTCCGGTACTCCCGGGTCAGGACCGAGGGATGCGAGACCCAGAATCCCAAACACCTGCTACGAGCCCCGGCCTCCAGGCCCTGAGTCATTACGATGGCTCACCATGGTTGGAGCCTGAGAGAAGGCAGTCACCCTGTACCTGAGAGAAAGAGGTCACAGAACCCGAAACAGCCTCCAGACACTGGGGTCTCAGCTCAGAAACTCCCCGGAAAGTTCCGAGGGATTGGAGACACAGAATTGGATGTGCCACGCTCGCCCTGGGCCTCCAGGCCCGGGGCTGCTCGCCCCGGGCCTCCACGCACGGGGCTGCTCGCCATGGCTCACTATGACTGAAGCCGTTCCTGTACCTGAGAGAAGGGGTCACACAAACACAAACACCCTCCAGGCCCTGGGTTCCCTGCTCGAAAATCCCGGGCAAGTTCCGAGGGATCGGATACGCCAAATGGGTAGTGCTCCTGGTCGACCCGGGCCTCGACGCCCGGGGCTCTATCTTACCATGGCGCATCAGGGCTGAAGCCTCTCCCTGTCAGTGACAGAAACGGGCCAGTGTTTCCCACACAGACTCCAGACCTTGGGGTCTCAGCTAAGAAATTTACGGGGAAGGATGGAGAAGTGGGAGACACAGAAATCCAAGCAGCCCTACCAGGGACTATACTACAAGCCTAAAATCCCAAGGAGACATATGCCTGAATCCTGAAGAGCCAACAAGCCATCCTCTCCACTCCGGTACTCCCGGGTCAGGACCGAGGGATGCGAGACCCAGAATCCCAAACACCTGCTACGAGCCACGGCCTCCAGGCCCTGAGTCATTACGATGGCTCACCATGGCTGGAGCCTGAGAGAAGGCAGTCACCCTGTACCTGAGAGAAAGAAGTCACAGAACCCGAAACAGCCTCCAGACACTGGGGTCCCAGCTCAGAAACTCCCCGGAAAGTTCCGAGGGATTGGAGACACAGAATGGGAAGTGCCCCGCGCCTCCAGGCCCGGGGCTGCTCGCCCCGGGCCTCCACGCCCGGGGCTGCTCGCCCCGGGCCTCCACGCCCGGGGCTGCTCGGCCCGGGCCTCCAGGCCCGGGGCTGCTCGCCCCGGGCCTCCACGCCCGGGGCTCTTCGCCCCGGGCCTCCACGCCTGGGGCTACACGCCATGGCTCACTATGACTGAAGCCGTTCCTGTACCTGAGAGAAGGGGGCACACAAACACAAACACCCTCCAGGCCCTGGGTTCCCTGCTCAGAAAATCCCGGGCAAGTTCCGAGGGATCGGATACGCCAAATGGGTTGTGGTCCTGGTCGACCCGGGCCTCCACGCCCGTGGCTCTATCTTACCATGGCACATCAGGGCTGAAGCCTCTCCCTGTCAGTGACAGAAACGGGCCAGTGTTTCCCACACAGAGTCCAGACCTTGGGTTCTCAGCTAAGAAACTTACGGGGAAGGATGGAGAAGTGGGATACACAGAATTCCAAGCAGCCCTACCAGGGACTATACTACAAGCCTAAAATCCCAAGGAGACATATGCCTGAATCCTGAAGAGCCAACAACCCATCCTCTCCACTCCGGTACTCCCGGGTCAGGACCGAGGGATGCGAGACCCAGAATCCCAAACACCTGCTACGAGCCCCGGCCTCCAGACCCTGAGTCATTACGATGGTCACCATGGCTGGAGCCTGAGAGAAGGCAGTCACCCTGTACCTGAGAGAAAGGGGTCACAGAACCCGAAACAGCCTCCAGACACTTGGGTCTCAGCTCAGAAACTCCCCGGAAAGTTCCGAGGGATGGGAGACACAGAATGGGAAGTGCCCCGGGCCTCCAGGCCCGGGGCTGCTCGCCCCGGGCCTCCACGCCCGGGGCTGCTCGCTATGGCTCACTATGCCTGAAGCCGTTCCTGTATCCTACCGGAAAGTTCCGAGGGATTGGAGACACAGAATTGGAAGTGCCACGCTCGCCCCGGGCCTCCAGGCCCGGGGCTGCTCGGCCCGGGCCTCCAGGCCCGGGGCTGCTCGGCCCGGGCCTCCAGGCCCGGGGCTGCTCGCCCCTGGCCTCCACGCCCGGGGCTGCTCGCCCCGGGCCTCCACGCCCGGGGCTGCTCGCCCCGGGCCTCCACGCCCGGGGCTGCTAGCCATGGCTCACTATGACTGAAGCCGTTCCTGTACCTGAGAGAAGGGGTCACACAAACACAAACACCCTCCAGGCCCTGGGTTCCCTGCTCAGAAAATCCCGGGCAAGTTCCGAGGGATCGGATACAGCAAATGGGTAGTGCTCCTGGTCGACCCGGGCCTCCACGCCCGGGGCTCTATCTTACCATGGTGCATCAAGGCTGAAGCCTCTCCCTGTCAGTGACAGAAACGGGCCAGTGTTTCCCACACAGAGTCCAGACCTTGGTGTCTCAGCTACGAAACTTACGGGGAAGGATGGAGAAGTGGGAGACACAGAATTCCAAGCAGCCCTACCAGGGACTATACTACAAGCCTAAAATCCCAAGAAGAGCCAACAAGCCATCCTCTCCACTCCGGTACTCCCGGGTCAGGACCGAGGGATGCGAGACCCAGAATCCCAAACACCTGCTACGAGCCCCGGCCTCCAGGCCCTGAGTCATTACGATGGCTCACCATGGCTGGAGCCTGAGAGAAGGCAGTCACCCTGTACCTGAGAGACAGGGGTCACAGAACGCGAAACAGCCTCCTGACCCTGGGGTCTCAGCTCAGAAACTCCCCGGAAAGTTCCCAGGGATTGGAGACACAGAATGGGAAGTGCCCCACTCGCCCCGGGCCCCTGGGCCCGGGGCTGCTCGCCCCGGGCCTCCACGCCGGGGGCTCCTCGCCCCGGGCCTCCAGGCCCGGGGCTGCTCGCCCCGGGCCTCCACGCCCGGGGCTGCTCGCCCCGGGCCTCCACGCCCGGGGCTGCTCGCCATGGCTATGACTGAAGCCGTTCCTGTACCTGAGAGAAGGGGTCACACACACACAAACACACTCCAGGCCCTGGGTTCCCTGCCCGAAAATCCCGGGCAAGTTCCGAGGGATCAGATACGCCAAATGGGTAGTGCTCCTGGTCGACCCGGGCCTCGACGCCCGGGGCTCTATCTTACCATGGCGCATCAGGGCTGAAGCCTCTCCCTGTCAGTGACAGAAACGGGCCAGTGTTTCCCACACAGACTCCAGACCTTGGGGTCTCAGCTAAGAAACTTACGGGGAAGGATGGAGAAGTGGGAGACACAGAAATCCAAGCAGCCCTACCAGGGACTATACTACAAGCCTAAAATCCCAAGGAGACATATGCCTGATTCCTGAAAAGCCAACAACCCTTCCTCTCCACTCCGGTACTCCCGGGTCAGGACCGAGGGATGCGAGACCCAGAATCCCAAACACCTGCTACGAGCCCCGGCCTCCAGGCCCTGAGTCATTACGATGGCTCACCATGGCTGGAGCCTGAGAGAAGGCAGTCACCCTGTACCTGAGAGAAAGGTGCACAGAACCCGAAACAGCCTCCAGACACTGGGGTCTCAGCTCAGAAACTCCCCGGAAAGTTCCGAGGTATTGGAGACACAGAATGGGAAGTGCCCCGCTCGCCCCGGGCCTCCAGGCCCGGGGCTGCTCGCCCCGGGCCTCCAGGCCCGGGGCTGCTCGCCCCGGGCCTCCACGCCCGGGGCTGCTCGCCCCGGGCCTCCACGCCCGTGGCTGCTCGCCCCGGGCCTCCACGCCCGGGGCTGCTGGCCCCGGGCCTCCACGCCCGGGCTGCTAGCCATGGCTCACTATGACTGAAGCCGTTCCTGTACCTGAGAGAAGGGGTCACACAAACACAAACACCCTCCAGGCCCTGGATTCCCTGCTCAGAAAATCCCGGGCAAGTTCCGAGGGATAGGATACAGCAAATGGGTAGTGCTCCTGGTCGACCCGGGCCTCCACGCCCGGGGCTCTATCTTACCATGGCGCATCAGGGCTGAAGCCTCTCCCTGTCAGTGACAGAAACGGGCCAGTGTTTCCCACACAGAGTCCAGACCTTGGTGTCTCAGCTAAGAAACTTACGGGGAAGGATGGAGAAGTGGGAGACACAGAATTCCAAGCAGCCCTACCAGGGACTATACTACAAGCCTAAAATCCCAAGAAGAGCCAACAAGCCATCCTCTCCACTCCGGTACTCCCGGGTCAGGACCGAGGGATGCGAGACCCAGAATCCCAAACACCTGCTACGAGCCCCGGCCTCCAGGCCCTGAGTCATTACGATGGCTCACCATGGCTGGAGCCTGAGAGAAGGCAGTCACCCTGTACCTGAGAGAAAGGGGTCACAGAACGCGAAACAGCCTCCTGACCCTGGGGACTCAGCTCAGAAACTCCCCGGAAAGTTCCCAGGGATTGGAGACACAGAATGGGAAGTGCCCCGCTCGCCCCTGGCCCCCGGGCCCGGGGCTCCTCGCCCCGGGCCTCCACGCCGGGGGCTCCTCGCCCCGGGCCTCCACGCCCGGGGCTGCTCGCCCCGGGCCTCCACGCCCGGGGCTGCTCGCCCCGGGCCTCCACGCCCGGGGCTGCTCGCCATGGCTATGACTGAAGCCGTTCCTGTACCTGAGAGAAGGGGTCACACAAACACAAACACACTCCAGGCCCTGGGTTCCCTGCTCGAAAATCCCGGGCAAGTTCCGAGGGATCGGATACGTCAAATGGGTAGTGCTCCTGGTCGACCCGGGCCTCCACGCCCGGGGCTCTATCTTACCATGGCGCATCAGGGCTGAAGCCTCTCCCTGACAGTGACAGAAACGGGCCAGTGTTTCCCACACAGACGCCAGACCTTGGGGTCTCAGCTAAGAAACTTACGGGGAAGGATGGAGAAGTGGGAGACACAGAAATCCAAGCAGCCCTACCAGGGACTATACTACAAGCCTAAAATCCCAAGGAGACATATGCCTGAATCCTGAAAAGCCAACAAGCCATCCTCTCCACTCCGGTACTCCCGGGTCAGGACCGAGGGATGCGAGACCCAGAATCCCAAACACCTGCTACGAGCCCCGGCCTCCAGGCCCTGAGTCATTACGATGGCTCACCATGGCTGGAGCCTGAGAGAAGGCAGTCACCCTGTACCTGAGAGAAAGGGGTCACAGAACCCGAAACAGCCTCCAGACACTGGGGTCTCAGCTCAGAAACTCCCCGGAAAGTTCCGAGGGATTGGAGACACAGAATGGGAAGTGCCCCGCTCGCCCCGGGCCTCCAGGCCCGGGGCTGCTCGCCCCGGGCCTCCAGGCCCGGGGCTGCTCGCCCCGGGCCTCCAGGCCCGGGGCTGCTCGCCCCGGGCCTCCAGGCCCGGGGCTGCTCGCCCCGGGCCTCCAGGCGCGGGGCTGCTCGCCCCGGGCCTCCACGCCCGGGGCTGCTCGCCCGGGCCTCCACGCCCGGGGCTGCTCGCCCCGGGCCTCCACGCCCGGGGCTGCTCGCCCCGGGCCTCCACGCCCGGGGCTGCTAGCCATGGCTCACTATGACTGAAGCCGTTCCTGTACCTGAGAGAAGGGGTCACACAAACACAAACACCCTCCAGGCCCTGGAATCCCTGCTCAGAAAATCCCGGGCAAGTTCCGAGGGATCGGATACAGCAAATGGGTAGTGCTCCTGGTCGACCCGGGCCTCCACGCCCGGGGTTCTATCTTACCATGGCGCATCAGGGCTGAAGCCTCTCCCTGTCAGTGACAGAAACGGGCCAGTGTTTCCCACATAGAGTCCAGACCTTGGTGTCTCAGCTAAGAAACTTACGGGGAAGGATGGAGAAGTGGGAGACACAGAATTCCAAGCAGCCCTACCAGGGACTATACTACAAGCCTAAAATCCCAAGAAGAGCCAACAAGCCATCCTCTCCACTCCGGTACTCCCGGGTCAGGACCGAGGGATGCGAAACCCAGAATCCCAAACACCTGCTAGGAGCCCCGGCCTCCAGGCCCTGAGTCATTACGATGGCTCACCATGGCTGGAGCCTGAGAGAAGGCAGTCACCCTTTACCTGAGAGAAAGGGGTCACAGAACCCGAAACAGCCTCCAGACACTGGGGTCTCAGCTCAGAAACTCCCCGGAAAGTTCCGAGGGATTGGAGACACAGAATGGGAAGTGCCCCTCTCGCCCCGGGCCTCCACGCCCGGGGTTACTCACCATGGCTCACGAGGACTGAAGCCATTCCTGTACCTGAGAGAAGGGGTCACACAAACACAAACACCCTCCAGGCCCTGGGTTCCCTGCTCAGAAAATCCCGGGCAAGTTCCGAGGGATCGGATTCGCCAAATGGGTAGTGCTCCTGGTCGACCTGGGCCTCCACGCCCGGGGCTCTATCTTTCCATGGCGCATCAGGGCTGAAGCCTCTCCCTGTCAGTGACAGAAACGGGCCAGTGTTTCCCACACAGAGTCCAGACCTTGGGGTCTCAGCTCAGAAACTTACGGGGAAGGATGGAGAAGTGGGAGACACAGAATTCCAAGCAGCCCTACCAGGGACTATACTACAAGCCTAAAATCCCAAGGAGACATATGCCTGAATCCTGAAAAGCCAACAAGCCATCCTCTCCACTCCGGTACTCCCGGGTCAGGACCGAGGGATGCGAAACCCAGAATCCCAAACACCTGCTACGAGCCCCGGCCTCCAGGCCCTGAGTCATTACGATGGCTCACCATGGCTGGAGCCTGAGAGAAGGCAGTCACCCTGTACCTGAGAGAAAGGGGTCACAGAACCCGAAACAGCCTCCAGACACTGGGGTCTCAGCTCAGAAACTCCCCGGAAAGTTCCGAGGGATTGGAGACACAGAATGGGAAGTGCCCCGCTCGCCCCGGGCCTCCAGGCCCGGGGCTGCTCGCCCCGGGCCTCCAGGCCCGGGGCTGCTCGCCCCGGGCCTCCAGGCCCGGGGCTGCTCGCCCCGGGCCTCCAGGCCCGGGGCTGCTCGCCCCGGGCCTCCACGCCCGGGGCTGCTCGCCCCGGGCCTCCACGCCCGGGGCTGCTCGCCCCGGGCCTCCACGCCCGGGGCTGCTCGCCCCGGGCCTCCACGCCCGGGGCTGCTCGCCCCGGGCCTCCACGCCCGGGGCTGCTCGCCCCGGGCCTCCACGCCCGGGGCTGCTCGCCCCGGGCCTCCACGCCCGGGGCTGCTCGCCCCGGGCCTCCACGCCCGGGGCTGCTCGCCCCGGGCCTCCACGCCCGGGGCTGCTCGCCATGGCTCACTATGACTGAAGCCGTTCCTGTACCTGAGAGAAGGGGTCACACAAACACAAACACCCTCCAGGCCCTGTGTTCCCTGCTCAGAAAATCCCGGGCAAGTTCCGAGGGATCGGATACGCCAAATGGGTAGTGCTTATGGTCGACCCGGGCCTCCACGCCCGGGGCTGTATCTTACCATGGCTAATCAGGGTTGAAGCCTCTCCCTGTCAGTGACAGAAACGGGCCAGTGTTTCCCACAAGGACTCCAGACCTTGGGGTCTCAGCTAAGAAACTTACGGGGAAGGATGGAAAGGTGGGAGACACAGAATTCCAAGCAGCCCTTCCAGGGGCTATGCAGCCAGCCTAAAATCCCAAGGAGACATATGCCTGAATCCTGAAAAGCCAACAACACTTCCTCTCAACTCTGAAACTCCTGGGTCAGGACCGAGGGATGCGAGACCCAGAATCCCAAACACCTGCTATGAACCCCGGCCTCCAGGCCCTGAGTCATTACGATGGCTCACCATGGCTGGAGCCTGAGAGAAGGCAGTCACCCCTGTACCTGAGAGAGGTGGGTCACAGAACCCGAAACAGCCTCCAGACACTGGGGTCTCAGCTCAGAAACTCCCCGGAAAGTTCCGAAGGATTGGAGACACAGAACGGGAAGTGCCCCGCTCGCCCCGGCCCTCCATGTCCGGGGCTGCTCGCCCCGGGCCTCCACGTCCGGGGCTGCTCGTCCCGGGCCTCCACGCCCGGGGCTGTTCGCCCCGGGCCTCCACACCCGGGGCTGCTCCCTCCGGGCCTCCAGGCCCGGGGCTGCTCCCTCCGGGCCTCCAGGCCCGGGGCTGCTCGCCCCGGGCCTCCACGCCCGGGGCTGCTCGCCCCGGGCCTCCACGCCCGGGGCTGCTCGCCCCGGGCCTCCACGCCCGGGGCTGCTCGCCCCGGGCCTCCACGCCCGGGGATGCTCGCCCCGGGCCTCCACGCCCGGGGCTGCTCGCCATGGCTCACTATGGCTGAAGCTGTTCCTGTACCTGAGAGAAGGGGTCACACAAACACAAATACCCTCCAGGCCCTGGGTTCCCTGCTCAGAAACTCCCCGGGAAGTTCCGAGGGATAGGATACACCAAATGGGTAGTGCTCCTGGTCGATCCGGGTCTCCACGCCCGGGGATCTATCTTACCATGGCTCATCAGCGCTGAAGCGTCTCCCTGTCAGTGACAGAAACGGGCCATTGTTTCCCACACAGACTCCAGACCTCGTGGTCTCAATAAGAAACTTACGGGGAACAATGGAGAAGTAGGAGACACAGAATTCCAAGCAGCCCTTCCAGGCGCTATGCAGCAAGCCTAAAATCCCAACGAGACATATGCCTGAATCCTGAAAAGCCAACATCCCTTCCTCTCCACCCCGATACTCCCGGGTCAGGACCGAGGGGTTCGAGACCCAGAATCCCAAACTCCTGCTACGAGCCCCGGCCTCCAGGCCCTGAGTCATTATGATGGCTCACCATGGCTGGAGCCTGAGAGAAGGCGGTCACCCTGTACCTGAGAGAAATGGGTCACAGAACCCGAAACAGCCTCCAGACACTGGGGTCTCAGCTCAGAAACTCCCCGGAAAGTTCCGAAGCATTGGAGACACAGAATGGGAAGTGCCCCGCTCGCCCCGGGCCTCCAGGCCCGGGGCTGCTCGCCCCGTGCTTCCAGGCCCGGGACTACTCGCCCCGGGACTCCACGCCCGCGGCTGCTCGCCCCGGGCCTCCAGGCCTCCCAGTTACTCCACCTCCCAGTTACACTTAACTGGAGATAGGGTGCTAGAAAGATCGTGGGTCAGCGCCCCTTCCACCTTGAGACAATGTTGAAGGCTGTTTCTTTTGTTTCACATAAATAACGTGAACAACAGCATGAATTGGAGTCTGTATGTCCTGATGAGCTTTCTTGTATTGGCTTTTGGATAAATGCTCAGACTAAATATGCTTTGATGAAAGAAAGCAGACATTTTTTCCTCTGTTTAGAGGTCCCTTTATTCTTTTTTTTTTTGTATTGTGAACTATAGTACTCAGTAAAGTAAATCCTTGTGAAATTTCACTCCTCTAATGTTATTTTATTAGTGTAACTCTGACACTTTGCAGCTCAATCCACATAGCGTTAACATTTCCCTTCCTCATTACTATAGTATTAGTCTCCTCAAGGTCGTTTCTTTTCATGAATACTTACATAATCCCTTGTCAGATACATAAGGCAGATGATATATACAGTACAGCACTTGAAAAATCCCACACATGCCTTGTAGAAAAGGACAGTGTGCTGTTCATGCTGACATTTACAGACATTATCTTAACTAAGCCATTCATATTTTAATTTTTAATCTGTGATGAATTGTCGTTTCCCATGATGTGTATTAGGAAACCCTTCTTTTAGTGTTGATTTCCAATGAATTGAGCCCTGACCTGTCCACAGTTGGCTGATTAAAAAGTATCCAAACAAAGCCTTCTGGTGCCTTCCTCAAGGCTCCCCTGAGTCCCAAGGGGTCACCTCTGTCATGTGGAAAGCCCTCTGTTTCTGGTAAGGGACCTGATTGTAGAAAGCAGTGCAAGATGTTGGAGGAAGGCACGGAGGTGTTTTGTTTTGTTTTGTTTTGTTTTGTTTTGTTTTGTTTTGTTTTGTATGTTTTTATTTCCATGCAGTCTATGCAAACCGGAAAAAACCTCCATCCCTTCTTTGGTCTCTATCAAATGCAGAACCTGGTGCAGCTTCTGTGAGAAACAAGAATTCAGTCCCTACTATGGACACAGAGAAGGTCAAGGGAAATGATACAACAATTTTCAGTTGTAACTCTCTCTCTGGAATCTTTTATCTCTTTATACAGCACTCTCTCCTGGTGTTGTCTCTAGGTTGTACGTTCTGACATATATCTATGGCGTTATTTACTGTACAAAGAGTAAAACTCTTTCTCAAGAGCCTACAGGCCTCTCTGTTCTTAGCTTGTTTGTCATCTTTGGTGGTGCCTATAGAAGCCATAAGTGTTTGGAGGCTGAGGACCACAGGGAAGCCGCTGTGTGTTTGTGGAAATAACATGAGGAGGATGACATCTCACATGACACTTAGGTCTCCTGGCCTGCCTCACTTCTTCCAGACCTCCTTTCATGGGAATATTCCTGAAAACTGAAACAGTTTAATTGTTGTTATTTTACTCCTTTTCTGTACAGAGCTAGTCATTAACCTGGTTAGAACATTGGTTGTCTAACTCACTAACTGAAAAACACGAAAAGTCCTACTTTCTGCGATATGCTTAGCAATTTTGAATGCTCTTAGTCAAAGGTTAATTTTTTCCAAATTTCATAATTCATCAGTTTTCCCATCTCTGGGAAATGTGCTTTTGCAGAGTCACTCCAGGGCTCTGTCCTGGACTTAAAGTCCATGCATTCTGCCCTTGAGCCACTGATGTCTGCAGGGCCCTCCTTCCTCCCAGGTTGTGGACACAACCAGCCCTCCAGAAACTTTGGGTTCATGGCTGGGCCACCAAGGGGTCAAGGTCTGGCTGTCCACATGCTTCCCAGGAGTGGTTGGAACAGCAATGCTGCAGTACAGGTCATCATGAGAAGCTTCTGTAAACAGGAGTCGCATACACTGTGATCAGGGCATGGGCTAAAAGATGACAGGAGAGAGGAGGACACAGGACATGTGGTGCCATGCTTCATGGACAGGGCTGCATAGAGCAGAAGGATGAGGGCCTGGGGAGAGGCAGAGAAAGAGACAGGCAGGGAGAGAGACAATGAGTCAGTGATGGGGGAACTGGGCATGTCTGAAGGAGTGAGAGGAAGAAACAGAGGGAGACGATAGAGAGAAGCAGTGACAAAGAGGAGGCAAGGAAGAAAGGATGGAGCTGGTCACAGTGTGTGGAGAGGGCGATGGGCCATCCAGGAGGGGCTCTGTGACGATGCTCTTAGTGTTGGAGGCAGAATGTGTAGGAACCCTGGGCATGACAGTTCCCTGAGTGCAAAGCTCCAACCTCACTGCGGCAACCTCTGTACAGGCCATTGCCCTTGAGAAGATGGGTGCCCCTCATTTTGCCTGGCGTGTTGGGGTCCTGTCTCTGTATCAGTCATGGAGATAAATGGCTTGAGGCAGCATGTGCAGCTTGTTAGCAGGTAAAGACCAGAGTGTGCCCCATGGCACCCTCGAATTATAGCTGTTAACCTGGGAAATGAGGGAGAATCCCTCACATCTATTAAGCAGAGGAACAGGGAGAGAGAGTCAGTGTCTCCTTTTAGTTGGGTTCTATCTCGGCTAGACCAATAAGGAAGGTCCTCTTCTGGAGGTTCCTCCTGATATCTGCTGGGTTTTGGGGACTTTCCCTTGTTGGGACACTTATTCTTTCTCATGTCCTTTCCCCTTGCAGTAGGATCATTGACCCCTTGCTAAGGAGGTTCTCGGCCTCCTCCCTTGCTGCTGGGCATATTTATGGTCTTATAAGCCCCCTGTTGTGATCTCCCTGAGACCCTCTGATATCAACCTATGTGGACCTGCATCTGGAGAGAACCTGCACCTGGCCGAGGGCACAATCTGGCCACAGGGCCTTGTGGGGGAGGGTTGTCTGGCACGGAGGGGAGGAAAATGGGTGGCTGCAGTGGCAGTGCCTTGGCTGGGGAGGCTGCAGCAGTGGCAGCAGTGGCAGCAGCCAGCCCGCTGGGGGAGGAGTTTCAAGCTCAGGGGAGGGGAGGGAAGCCTAAATTGTCATGAAGAGGGGAACATTAGGGGAGCAGTCTGTCGCTTCTTTGGCTCCCTGGGTGAGT
Organism: Prionailurus viverrinus; assembly: GCF_022837055.1. Classification (NCBI taxonomy): domain Eukaryota; kingdom Metazoa; phylum Chordata; class Mammalia; order Carnivora; family Felidae; genus Prionailurus; species Prionailurus viverrinus. The sequence goes on along the minus strand of NW_025927657.1, from coordinate 110,233 downwards.
CTCCGGGTAAAGCAGCCAAAACCTTTGCCTGGCTCTCCTTGCCCCATCCCGACTCCACAATTCTCCCGTGAGGCGGAGTCACAAAGACAGAGGGACAGGGGCGCCCCCTCCAATGAGGAGACCAGCCAGATGCTTGCCTGGCCATTTTCTGAAGGAACCCAGGTGACGCTCAGCCCCAGAGGTCCCAGCCTTGTAACACATGATCAGAAGCCATTCTTATATCACCACAGACCCAGTGCCATTCATTATGGAATCTCAGACAGGCCCACTCAGTCTCCATGGGCCCCTAGGGACCCCAAGGGTACCTGTCTGTGGAGCCACAGAAGCTTACTCAGCAGGCAAGCTAGACCGAATCGCACATTCACATTCACATACACACCAGATGTTATTATATTCCCTACCAGAGAATCCCTACCTGTGAGGCTTCTGAAGTCTTGGGGAGTAAACAGGTCCCCCTTCCACTCTTGTGAGCGGCCCTGACTAGATTGGCCCCAGCCTTACCGGTTCTGACCCTCGGGCCCAGTACCTCACCAGCCAAGTCTCCTCGTGTCCGGTGGGAATGCCGGTGAGGTGCTGGCCTGAATGGGACAGAGAAGGAGACTGCCGATATTTAGGCAGGTTGCTCACTCTACCTTATGATCCCTCATTCCGGTACCGCCTCGCTGTTCTCCCAAACTGGTGGCAACAATGAGCCAGCATGGTTGGGTTTCCTGCTCAGGGAACCAAATTTGTTATGGAACCAGGTTGGAACACTGGCGGAAAAACCAAGTGGCACTCAGAGATCTTGGGGGATTGGAGATTTATTTAACACAAGCGGGCTCAGAGGAGACCGTATGTCTCCAAAGATCTCAACCCCGATTGAGAGCAGGAAGGGTAATTTTTAGTTATCAGCCTCCGTATTTGTGTGTGTGTGTGGGGGGGGGTGGTTAAATGTGCAGCAAACAAGGGAAGAAGAACCCGGAGGAGGGGGTCTCTAAGCTAGAGACCAGAGTTTGTTTTAGTTCAATCAGCCACCCTTAGTGTACCTTCTCCACTTCTCCAACAGAACTAGTTATGTGCAACATGATAGTGCATTGCTATTCTTACATCTACTGCTGATCTCTGGATTGCGGATTGTAAGTGAGAAGTTTAAAACACCACCCCTTTCTCTTACATGAAAAGAGAAATCTCTGTCTTCACCTAGCCTTCCTGTGATTGTGAAGACATGGCAATTATTATTTCAAGGCACAGTTATCTACCTATGAGTCTGATGGAACTTATTTCACACATCTTCATCCCTAAAGCACTTTTCATAGAAAATATTACCCATATAGAGGCAGGAAATTCATCACAGATGTGTAGCTCCCTCTAGGTATGCATTCTGACCTTGTCACATTTGTGTCATCAAACACATTGACACCGTGAAAAATAAGCTCTCAACATCAAGATGGTGACATTAGAGGATATGGTGTAAAAGGAATTTCATGTGTTCTCAATTAGAAATAAATTTTAATGGTGAAGGAGAAAGTTAAAGTATTGTCAAATTTTATTGACATATAGTAGACACACCATGTTGTATTAGTTTCAGGCGTATACCACCGTGATTCCGTGTGTATACAATATGCTCTCCATATACCTAGACAAGCGTAGCTATGATGTGAAAGCATGCAATATTTTCTTACAGGGTTGACTATATTCTATAACCTGTACATTGTATCCCAATGACATATTCATTTCATAGCTGGAAGCCTGTATCTCTTTCTCAAGGGTGTCAATTTTTTATTCAACCCATGTATTTTCATGGTAAATACCACTGCCTGTCGTTCATTCAGCATGTGTCAATTTGCAGTCTGTCTTTCTGGGAATGCTGCTTAAAGCATTACAAATTACATCATTGTATCAATAAATTCGGTTTCATTCCTTATTCAGTAAAAAGGAGAAGGAAAACATTTCTTTGTGTCTCAGGCCCTGTCACTAAGACCCTTCCCAATCTGGAGGACAGGCTTAACTGGACCAGCTACACCCTCAGTATCTCCAGCTGAGCGGCCATGGCTTTGAACATTGCAGGAATTCCCACGGCGGCCAGCAGAGGGCGCGCACACAGCACGCCCATGGAGGGGCCGGTCCTCTGCAGGCTCAGCGATAGCCAGAGAAGGCGCCCATTAGGCTTTTCTGATCCAGGGTGCCTCAGAGCTGGAAAGGCTTCCTTGCTCCTGAGGACCCAGTGCCTCAGAGTGTGGGCAAAGAGCCAGAGCTGGGTATCCATCAGGCTCCGCCCCCAGGCCTGGGGGAGACTCTGGAGGCTTCCCAGCCACTTGCAGTCTCCTCAGTGGTGGGGCTGAGTACTGGGGATGGGTGCTGGGCAGCTTCCAGGAAGCGCTGGATGGTCAGTGAGCAGCACAGTCCCTTGCATTCTCAGGGCTGTCCGTGGTTTTTTCCTCATTTCCCCTGCCGGTATGTGAACAAGATGTATTTCAGTCAAGGATGTGTGGATTCAGGGGGTCCCACGATGCCACGTCAGAGAGGCTGGGTTTTTTTTTGTTGTTGTTGTTCCAGATTCAAAATTGTTTTGGGGGAGAAATCCTGTCACAAATACGGAGGAACAGGAGTCGCTTTCACTTTGGAAGTAAAGACACCAAATGTTGACTCTCAGGACCTTCTAGAAGAAACAGCTGGGACCCACTCTTCCAAGTCCTGCTGGAAGCAGAGCCAGAGGTAAAAACACAATGTGCCCTCCACATCATACATGCTTTTATAATTTTCAGTGGGTATCTGTCCCCCAACAATGTTGTAGTCGCTGAAAACAACTGAAAACCTGACAGGTACTTTGTGTCAGGAACCTCCCGTTATTTGAATATTCAATATTATTCCTGCGTCAGAATTTGTTACAGTTATCCTTTCTTGTCTTCGTTGGAAGGAATCTCATCAATAATATCTTAAAAACATACTAGTTACCTTATGTCTTTTTCAGGTGAGATTTGGCATGTTTTTTAATTTCTCATGAACTCGTGAAAAACTGAAATACTTTTAAATTGATTGCAGTTTTTACTAAAAGCTGATTCACGCCATCCCTCTGAGACTGCTGCTGGTCAAAGAACTTACCAATGCCCCTTCTCAGTGTGGGAAAGATTGTACTAAGCAAGCATTGTGAGCCAAGTTTAGAAGAAAAAGCCTGAGCATAGTGTATCTCTATGAAAATTGATGCTTAGATCCCCTGTCTGATACATTTCCACTTTTTTTTATGTTTCTTTTTTGGCCCATTTTCTCATTCAGAGATTCGTAGACCTGCCTCAGTTTTACATTCACCACCCATTTTATTCTGGTGGACTTTTTTTTTGAGTACGTTGTTAGATTCTGTTTGCCAAATCTTGGTTGAGGACATTTGCATCTGTGTGCTTGAACGATACGGACCCATAGTTTTGTTTTTTCGTGGTGTCTTTATCTGGTTTTGGTATCAGGGTAATGCTGAATTAATTTGGATATTTTCTTTCCTGTTCTATTTTCTGGAATAGTTTGACAAGTATAGACATCAACTTTTCTTCAGATGTTTGATAGAATGTGCTTGTGAAGACGTCCGGTCCTGGACTGTTGTCTCTTAGGTGACATTTGATTACTGAATCTGTCTTCTTGCTAGTAAACCATCTGTTCAAATTTTTGATTTCATTCTGCTTCAGTTTTGGTAAGTTCCATGTTTCTAGGAATTGATCCATATAATCTGGTTTGTCCAGCTTGTTGGCATATAGTTTCTCATAATATTCTCTTACAATTGTTTGTATTTCTGTGGTGTTGGTTGTTCTCTGTCATTGTTATTTATAGGTGTCATTTCTGTTTTCTGATTAGTCTGGCTAGGGCTTATCAATTTCAATGTTCTTTTCATTGAAGCAGCTCCTAATTTCACTTACCTTGTTCTACTGTAGTTTTACCTTCTATATCACTTATTTCTCCTCTGCTTTTAATTATTTTCTTCATGCTGCTGTTTGGGGGTTTTGTTTGTTGTCCTTTGTCTGGCTTTTATAGTTATAAGGTTATGGAGTTTACTTCAGGGTATTTTGTTTTTTGTTTTTTCCTGAGGCAGACCTGTATTGCTATAAGCTTCCCTGTTAGAACTAGTTTTCTTGCTTTACAGAAGTTTGGATTGTTGTGTTTTCATTTTCATTTGTTTCCATGTTATTTCGATTTCATCTTTGATTTCTTGGTTGACCCATTGATTGTTTAGGAGCATGCTGTTTAACTTCCATGTTTTTGTGCCTTTTGCAGATTTTTTTTTTCTTGTTGGAGACTTCTACTTTCATAGCATTGTGGTCTGAAAAGACACATGGTATGACGTCGATTGGTTTGATTTTGTTTTGGCTTGTTTTATGACCTAATATTTTATTGAGTGTGGGGAATTTTCCATGTGCATGTGAAAAGAATGAGTATGGTGCTGTTTTAGGATGGAATGTCCTAAATATATCGGTTAAGTCCATCTGGTCTACTCTATCATTCAAAGTCACTACTTCCTTGTTGATTTTCTGATGGAATGATCTCTCCATGGGTATCATTGGAGTGTTAAAGTGCCCTACTATGATTGTATGACTATCAATACTTTAGGTTTTGACTGTTTTGTGTACTTGGATGCTCTCAGGTTGAGTGCGTATATGTTTACAATTGTTCTATCTTTTTTTGGATTGTACCTTTTATTATTATAGTGTCCTTCATTGTCTCTTGTTACAGTTTTCTTTTTAAATCTATTTTTTTCTGATATAGGTATGGCTACTGCAGTTTTCTTTTGATACTTTAGTTCTATAGTTAGCCTCTTGTAGGTAGAAGATAGATGGGTCCTATATTTTATTCATTCTATCACCCAGTGCCTTTTATTATGAAGAGAGAGTGCACAGGCATGGGATGGCAGGGTGGGGGAGTGGGGGAAGATAGAAGGAGAGCGAGAGAGAATGAGAGTGAGGATGTATCTTAAGCAAATCTCAAGCTCAGTGCAGAGCTCAGTTGGGACTCAATCCCAGGATCCTGGGATCATAGCCTGAGCCCAAATCAAGAGTCGAAATCTCAAGCGATGGAGCCATCCAGGTGCCCCTATCTGTCACCCAGTGCCTTTGATTTGAGCATGTATTCTGTTTCCGTTCAAAGTAATTGATAGACATACAGTTGTCCTTTTATTACTTGATGTTGGTTGTTTCTGAATCTGTCTGATCCTTTCTTCTCTTTCTCTTTTCTATGGTTTGCTGGGTTTATTTAGTAGTGCAGTTGAAATTGCTTGTCTTTATACTCTGCATATGTATTAGTGGTGTTTGATTTGTGGTTATTATTAGGTTTGTACCTAACCACTTCTGCATATAGAAGTCTATATTAAGTTGATAGTTGTTGAAGCTTGAACCAGTTCTTTACTCCTCTCCTCCCCGTGTTGTAGATATGTAGTGTCATATTTCAAAACCTTTCATATCGTGGATACCTTGGCTGATGTTTTACAGATATATTCATTTTTATTGCTTTTGCGTTTCGCACTTTAATACTGTCACTTTAGGTGTTTCTTTTCCACTTAAAGAGTCTCCTTTAACATTTCTTGCGGGGGTGGTTTGTGGCTTGTGAACTCGCTTAGTATTTATTTGGCAACCTCTTGATCTGTCCTTCCATCTGAATGATAGTGTTGTGGATAGACTCTCTTTGGCTGCAGATGTTTTCCATTCAGCAACTTTACCATACCTGCTGCTCACTTACGGTTTCAAACTTTCTTCTGAAAAACATCCAGTGATAAACTTATGGGGTTTTTTCTTGTAGGTAACTGTCATCTTTTCTTTTCCTGCTGTTAAAATTTTTCTTGATCATGACATTTTGGGTTTTAATTACTACATGACTTGGTGTAGATCTGCTTCTGCTGAATATTTTGGGGGTTCTTTGTGCCTCCTGCTTCTGAATCTGTTTCCTTCCCCGATTGAAGGAAGTTTTCATCTATTGTGTCTTCAAATAAATTTTCTGGTTCCATTTGTCAGAATTCTCAGAATGAGAAATAGGACAGGAAAGACCTATTGAAGCTTCTCTGATGAGTCACTGGATTTGCATGCGTGGAGGATACATTCGGGACTCAAATGAACAACCTACCTTTAATTTCAAAGAACTAGAAAAAGACAACAATCTACGTCCAATGTTCTCAAAACGGAGAAAGGAATACATATGAGAGTGGAAACCAATGAAATAGAGACCATGAAATCAATAGAAAATAGGAAGAAGACCAACAGTGGGTTTTCGAAAGAGTGAAACAAAATTGTCAAGACTATACATAGACTATGCTAAGACAGAGAGACGACCCAATTCAAAATAACTATAAATAAAAGAGAAGACATTACACCTGATACCAAAGAAATATAAAGGAAACAAAGAGGCGACTATGTGCAAATTAGATGCCAGCAAACCACTTACCTAGAAGAAATGGATAGGTTCTTAGAAACACACAACCTACCAAGACTGTATTAGGAAGATATAGAAGGTTTGCACAGACCCATTAAAGGAAGACTGCATCAATACAAGAAGATAACCAATGCAAGTAAATTGAGTTAGTAATGGAAATTCTCTCAGGGAAGAAAAGCCCAGGAACAGGTGCATTCACTGGTGAATTTGAACAACCGTTGTAGAAGAAACTAACAGCAGTCCTCTCACTGATTAAAAAGGGATAAACACCTCCAAACTCATTTCATGAGACTGGAATACCCTGGTAGGAAGCCAGAAAAGGATACTACTTGAACAGAAAACTATAGGCCAGTATCCCCGTGATGAATATAGATGAATAATTCCCAATAATATACAAGCAAACCAAATTCAGCATCACCTTAAAAGGATCATTGACCGTGATGAAGGGCTTTTTTCCCTGTAAAGGAAGGATGTTTCAGAAATGCAAATCAATAAATGTGACTCCTCACATACTTGAATGAAAAAAAATCAACCAGAAACCAGAATCTTAAGTATAAATAGCAAAGGCAGGGTTACTAGAAGGGAGGTGGGCAGGGGGATGGGTTTAATGGGTGATGGGCTAAGGAGGGCGCTAGTAGTGAGGAACACTTGGTGTTGTATGTAAGTGATGGATGACTACATTCTATACCTGAAACTAACACTACACTGTATGTTAACCAACTGGAATTTAATTAAACACTTGAACAAATAAATTCTAAAGAAATACATAAATAAATTTAACCTAAAATAAATAAATACATTTTAAAAATTAAAAAGAAAACTCATGTGACGATGTCAATAGACACAGAAAAAAAAAGTTCTGAGAAAATTTGGTATCCATTTGTGCTAAAAATCTCTTTAGAATTCTGTGTAGAAGGAACATATCTCAACATAAGAAAGGCCATGTATGTGAAGCCCACAGCTAACATCATACTCAATAGTGAGATTGTGAAAGATTTTCCTCTAAGATCAGGCACAAGACAAGGATGCCCTAGATATGTGAAGGGGATTGGTTGATGCAGGCTTCTGTTTATGGAATGAATAAATCACAGGTAGAAGACATAGCATAGGGAAAATAGAGAATGGTACTGGAGTGGTGATGCATGGTGAGAGACGATAGCTACACCTGTGTTAGCGTAGCAGCATGTATACACTTGTCCCATCACTATGTTGTTCATCTGAAACTAATGTAACACAGTGTGTCAGCTATTCCCAAATAACATGATTTTTTAAAAATAAGGTAAAGGAATGAAATAAAAAGTTTAATGTAAAAGAACCTGTTCCTATCTAATCAAGAAATGCAATAAAGTTCCAAAATAGAAAGTCACAGATCAAATTCTGTAGCATTCCTATACACTAACCAAATTATCTAAGAGGGAAAGAAAACAATCCCATTTACAATAGCATCAAAACCAATAAAATTTATAGGAACAAATTTAGCTAAGGAAGTGAAAGACCTCTCTACAGAAAACTGTAAAACCTGTGTGCAGAAATGGAAGAAATTCAATTTGTATGAAAGAAACAGGAGACTCCGCCCACCAACTCCAGTTATACACCACAGCACAGGAGAAGTGCCCTGCAGGTCCTCACCACACCAGGGACTATCCAAAATGACCAAGCGGAAGAATTCCCCTCAGAAGAATCTCCAGGAAATAACAACAGCTAAGGAGCTGATCAAAAAGAATTTAAATAATATAACAGAAAGTGAATTTTAGAATAATAGTCATAAAATTAATCGCTGGGCTTGAAAACAGTATAGCTGGCACAAAAACAGACACATAGACCAATGGAATAGAATAGAAACCCCAGAACTAGACCCACAAACGTATGGCCAACTCATCTTTGACAAAGCAGGAAAGAACATCCAATGGATGTAAGTTTTATGCAATTAGAAACACATATCTTCAAATGTATTTGGAACCACAAAAAGACCCCAAGTAGCCAATGCAAGAAAGAACAAAACAGGTGGCATCACACTTCTTGATTTCAAGCTGCATTCTAACACAAAGAAATCAGTTATGTCATTGGCATAGGCACACACACACAAGGCAATGGAATGGAAATTGAGAGCCCAAACTAAAGCCATGCATGCACAGTCAACTAGTATTTGACAAGGGAGTCAAGAATACTCAGTGGAGAAGAGTAGTCTCTTGAATAACTGGAGCTGGGAAAATTGGATAGTCACATGTATAAGATTAAAGCTTAGCACCTTATGTTACATCACTCCAAGAATTAACTTGAAATGGATTAAAGATGTAAACGAATGATATGAAAACAAAATTCTTCCTCACCATTTCAGCTCTTATTATGCCAAGACGTAGCTGTTGAAGTGGTGAAGGGCTGGATAGAGAGTAGTCCTGGAAATAGAAGCCTGTGTGTGTGAAACAGACTTTCTTTAGTAGTCTGTAATTATCCCCCTGATGCTTTAAGAGTAGCCACTTCCTTCCCTACATTTTCAGGCACAGCTAGTACCATGCTTGCTGCCAGCAATGCACTGCTTTGTCTCCACAAATGCCTAGAAGCTCTAGGTTGGACCCATTGGGAAGGGTGGAGTTTTGTGGCAGTAATGCTGCCCTGTTGAAACCAGGTGGAGGGGAAGGAGAGAGGTGCCATTCCGGCTTCACTGGGGTTCAGGTATGTTAGTGTTGGTGTTGGATTTTTCACCTTTTACTCTAACACATCTCAAAAGTTTAATTTCTGTCCGGCATGTCAAAATGGCTTCCAGAACAGTTCCTCCTTTCTCAGAAGTGCCCTCCGTGTCATACCCCGTTGGGCTGCTCTTTATCACCATCCAGGGTCTTTGGGCCACCACCAACTTCTCCAACCTGGTGGCCTCTGGGACCTCACCCTCCACCTCCACCATCTGGAAAGATGATTGAAACAGTATGAGTTGACTTATAAAACACGTTTTGTCTTTTTACTTGTTGAGTGTTTGGAGAGGATGCAGTGATGGCACCACAGGGCTTTCAGGTTAGCCTGAGTGAGGACAGTGTAATGTGCTTCCAATTTCTCAGGAAATGAATGAAATGGGCAGTCGTTTCCACCCAGTGAGCTGGGCAACACATGTCTCTGAGAAGGAAAGAGGCCTTATACATGCTGACTCCCTAGGATGTAGCTTGTACAGAGACCATGTGCTGGGCTCTCTGAGGGATGAAACACACCCCTAACTTTATTTCTAGCTAGTTGAGACCTGAACTGTTCACAGATGCTTGATTAGTTATAAAAACTCCTGAACCAGGGCCATGTAGACCTTCCTCAAAGGACAGGATCAGATCTCCCTCTTGTCCTCAAGGGTCACCTGAGGCACCTGAAAAACCCTCTGCCCCTAGTACGGGACATGAGAATGTGAAAGAGTTGAATATAATGAAACCTGTTGCGGATGGTTTGTTTTTCTTGCACACAGTCTATGCAAGTCAGAATCAACTTCCATCCCCCTCCATCTTTTATGAGACCTAGGACATGGTGCAACTCCCATGGGGAATATCAGTTGTGTCTCTACCATGGATGCAGAGAAAGACAAGGTAAATTCTGTTGCCTATTTCAGTTGCAATGCTTTCTGGAAAATTTATCTGACCTTGTCTGGTTTTCTATGCCCTCTGGTATTTTTACTGTTTGATTTACATCCTCACAAGCCTCCAGACTTCTCCAGTTTAAGATCATCATGTTAGCTAGTGCCTCTGGACGCCACAAGTGTGTGGAGGTGGAGGACCACGTGGCTATCACTTTGTGTTTGTGGAAATAACTTGAGGAGAATGACACTTCACTGCACCCTCAAGTCTTCTGGAGCATGGGACACCTTTCTCACTTTCTTTGCATGGGATTATCCTGATTATTTTCATTTTTTTTCCTATTTCAGAGTAGGCCATGAATTTGTTCAGAATGTCTGCTATGAGCCTCGTGACTGGAAAAGATAACAACACTTTCCAACATTATATTGTGTGCTTTGTGCAGTGTTGAGGGTTCTTAGTTAAATTTCAGAACTCATTACTGGTCCTTCTGTGTTGGTCAATGTGCAATAGAGAAGTTCTCCCAAGCTTTGCGCAGTGGCAGTATCATAGCCAATGAGGTTTATCCGAGGCGCGATTATTGCTCATCGAGAATTTCTCCAGTTGTCCCCTAGGTGGAAATACTCTGAATTTTCAGAAGCGGCATGTGTAATCGAAAATGTACGTGGAACTTCAGTCGTGAAGGGAGAGAATCAGTGATTACCTGCAGGGCCAGTAACTCACAGAGTTCTTCAGTTGTATTTATATGAGCAGGTTCAATTGTGTCCCAGGAACAGTTGCAACTGGTACTTTGTCTCATGATGCCTTATGGGAGTTTTACACCTGAAATTGAGACATGTTTCTGTTCATTCTTTTACGTAGAATTTCTACCTCCCTTTTACAATGGGACAAAATAGCTCTGCAATTCATATTGTATTTAAAAGCTGAATTACCTGTGAATTAAGGTAAACACTCTTAAGACCATGAATGTGCACAGGTAACGTGTTTCTCTCAGAAAACACATTTCTAGGCCCCCTGCAGGACTCCAGGAATCCCCATCTCCTCAAAGGTCTCTGTGCCCTTGCACAGAAGATGTCTTTGTCAGTGAGGGAAGCAGAGTAAGGACATGAATGGGATGGCAATTTGAGCTTTGACCCTGGGGTGGCCCTGAATCTCTGTGTGGTGCTGGGCTTTTCTTTCATTCCTTCATGTTTTGTCTGTTCTCAATGTGTAAGTAAAAAGTCTGCAGATCTGGTGGAAGAGGGGTGTCCTGAACACAGATGCCTGCCTCTCTGGAATACGTTCCTTTATTAGACTGGCATTACTGCCATCAATCTTCAAGAATAGGATTCCTTGGCTTTCTGCATTTGTAACCATGTGCAGTGATGTGTGGAGACAGTAGTTTCTCCTTGTGCATCTGGTACCTTCAGGCTGTAGGTGGGACCTCATAGGAGGTCCTCGTGAGACCTTCAGGTTGTAAGTGGGATCTCGTGGGAGGGTAGAGTTTTCTGGCACTGATGCTGCATTCTACTAGAACCCGTGAATGAACAAGGGGCCAGGTGCTGACACCTGCTTCATTGTGTTTCAGCTCCTGTGGGCGTTCTACTTCTGTCTGTCATACCAACATACCTGTCGCTTCTGTTCTGTAGGTCCTTATGGTTGCAAGAGGACCTCCTCTTTTACCAGGTCCACCCTGCATGCCCTCCCCCACAGATCCCCTTTATCACTGTTCATGGACTCTATAAGTCACCACCAGCTCATTGGTGCCCTCAGTGACCTCCACCTCGACTATTTGTAAGATGATCTGAACAGTATGAGTTGACATGTTCAGCATATTCATCTACTGTCTTGTTGAGTCTCTGAGAAGATGTAGAGATGGCCTCACAGGCTTTTCAATGCAAGGGTGCTGCTGACTGAAACACTGTTAAGATTCCTCAAGTTTCTTAGGCCATACATATGTTGGGCTGTGCCTAAGTGTGTGTATCTCTGTGAGACTAAATGCGACGAAAGGTTGTAGATTAGCTGTGTGGCTTCCTTGGCTTCAGCCTGAGTCACACTCTTAGCGGGGAATTCAGGGTTGACCAGGAAATGCCCCTGCTGGACTCCTGTCACCGCAACCCTGAACCTACTTTCACCACCCTGCCTGAAGGTTTGCATCTCCGACACTTCCCTCACAATTTCCTGAGGCTTTGCGTGTGTTCCTCTTGTCTCAGACCTAATGCCAGCTCTCAGTGGGGAGAGCCTCAACTCAGAGCATCAGCTTTGTGATCTGAGAAGCAGGGATAATGTTGATCTCTGAGGTCAGCGCGATGAAGAGGTGGTTAAGCACATGAGGAATTTGTAAAATATATGGGATGAGTGAGCACTCACCCTTTTCAGCGTGGAAACGAATGTATCTGCACAGAGAAGATCATCAACAGATGTTCATTCAATTTCATGAAACTAAGGGTATAATGCCTGAGGCTGAGAGATTGGCAATTCTAGTTTCAAAGGATGCAACAAAGATTCCTGTGTGTTTTCTATTAAAATTCAGGTCCTACTTTACAAGGAAGGAAAAGATAAGTATGAGAATATGGATGTTCAGGGATCTGAAGATAATCCTCTTCCATTACAGGTAGACACACAAATGCACCCTGACAAATATGTGCTCATCCAAGGCCACAGATGTATCGAAGAAGAAAAAACGCATATAGAAGAACAGAAGATCCCTTTGCAATAACTCAATCACTTTGACATAGAGGGCAATCAGTTTGAAATTTGAAGAGCACACTGAACCATTACAAACCAGCTGTGGTTATTATATATTTAGAGATGGGGTCTAATCTACCCCTTGGTCTGAATGCTTTCCCTGTCCACCCCGTCCCCTCCACATTGTCCTTCCTAATATCCCCTAATACACTTGTCATAGTTGTGTTTCTATGTCAGCGTCTGCCTCCAGGAAAATCGACACTCATTCCCCATCAAGTGTACACTTTGGCGTTCTTGTATATGCAGTTAACAAACAGGTAGAATGTATAGTATTGGTGTACGAAGACAGATCATTGTTTGGGGTTGTATTGCCTGGAAGGGACCAATAGTTCCATCTGAGGGGTTGGATACATCCTTTAGGGAGATATGGTGGTGGTTGTTCATGTATAGATTGATGCTCATGAGCACATGGCACATGTGCTAGTTGATGTGGTTTGTGCTGATGAGCAGGGCAGGTGTCTGTCTCCAGGAAAGGGTCTCTTCTGATGGTGAGGAATGGATTCAGGAGACCAGTAAGGAGGCCCTGCATTAATTCAGCTTTTGCGCCCTTGTGCACCTTACCAGCTGCTACCAATAGCACCAATCCAGGTGGCCTCCAAGGGGGCAAATGGCACAATTTTTGTGGCGAGTCACATGGTGTCCCATAAAGCTCCCCCTGAAGCCATATTGAGGCATGGGGAGGGCAGAGGACCATGGTCTGAGAAAGGTTCCTTCAACACAATCCAGGGAGAGTTGGGTGTAAGCATACGGCTCCTTCTACATCAGCCAATCCAATCTACATCAGGGACCCTGAACCCTGTGAGCTTTTTTTTCCTTCCAGCTTAGGGAAGCAGCCAGCCCTCCAGCAGCTTTTGGGTCATGGCTGGGCCACCAACGGTAAATGTCTGGCTGTCCACATTCTGCCAGCATTGCTTTAGCAAATGTCAATATGAGCAGCTGCTGTATGGGGGATTCTCCTCCATTTTGATCAGGGCCTGGGACAAAACATGACGAGAGAGAGAGAGACAGGAGTTCCCTGTGCTCCTGGACAGGGCTGCAAGCACAGAGCAGATAGCCTGAAGCCTGGGGAGAGGTGGACAAAGAGGTAAGGAGAGAGAAACTGGATGAGTGATAGGGGAATTGGGCAAGACCTAGAGAGTGAAAGAAAGAAACACAGAGAGGTGTGGTTAGAGAGAAACAGAGACAAAGAGGAAGTACAAGGAGAAAAGTGGAGCCCTGGTCCGGGTATGTGAACGGGGTGAGATGAGCCAGGGGAGAGGGGATGTGTGAAGTGGCTCTGAGTGCTGGGGCCGAAAGGGCTGGTATCATGGGCATCATAGTTTCATAACTCTAAGACTCCAACATCCCTGGGGTCAAGCTCTGCAGAGGCCATTGCAATCGAAAAGATGGGCATCCGTCATTTCTACTGGAATTGTGGGGCTCAGCGTTATGTTCTGTCATGGAGACAGATGTCTTCAGGGAGAATGTGCTGCTCTTTGGCAGCTAAACTCCAGAGCCCGCCCTGTGAGGAGGTGTCCCGGGGTCATCTCCCTCACTGCCCCAGGCCCTGTTGGATTTCCCCCCTCCCCCCCCCCCAACCAGCTGGCGTTCCTCATGTTCTGAACCCAGGCATGAGACATTGTGTTGCCCCCAGGTTCTGCAGTCTGGACCTGGCAGAGGTGGACTGTTGATATTGATTAAAAAAAATATTTGACAATAAGGTCCATATTCTCCCTCTGGAACGAGCGGTGTGCATCCAAATCGTGGGTTGCTATCCTCCTGTCCACAACCAATCTGAGGATTCCAGAAGGTAGGTGAACCTTTTAAAACACCATAGTCTTCTCTTACCTCATTCAAAGACAATTTCTTTCCCAGTTTCTTTTAATTTTGAAGAGATGGCAATTCCTAATTGAAAGCATAATGGTCCTGTAGGAAATTGACCTACATGAGTGATGGGCATTATTTCATCCATCCGTATCCCTAAAGCACATTTCATTGGAAATATAAGCCATGGATACATGTCATAAATTCATAACAGATGTGTAGCTCCTGTAAGTTGCATTCTGACCTTGTCACATATGTGTCATCAGATATTATTAGTGACTTTTCAGATAAGCTCTAAACATCAAGATGGTCATGTTAGAGAATCTGGTATATATGGAATTTCACAGATTCTAAATTAGGAATGATTTTTCATTTTTAATGTTCCTATTTTTTTCCTTTTGTGAAAGAGCCCGAGCTGGGGATGGGGGAGAGAGTGGGAGATACTGAATCTGAGGCAGGCGCCAGACTCTGAGCTGTCAGGACACAGCGTGACGTGGGGCTCAAACTGATGGACTGCAAGATCATGACCTGAGTGGAAGTCGGACGCTTAACCAAGTAAGCCACCCAAGCGCCCCAGGAATGATAGTTTATTGGCAAAGAAAGAGAAATTAAAGATAGCGTAAAGGATGTCGACTTTTAATTGAAATATTCTTCACACATTTGTTGTATTAGTTTTAGACATACATTGTAGTCCTTCCATATGTCTATAAATTATGTTGTACTTAAGCACAAGTGTAGCTATCCTGTGAAAGTATGCAACAGTATTATTACAGGATTGACTCTCTTCCATTGGCTGTCCCTTGTATCCCTAGGACTCATTCATTCCGTAGCTGGAAGCCAGTATCTCTCTCTCAAAGGTGTCCATTCTTTATCTAACCTAAACACTTAGGTGGTAAACACAATAACCTCTTGTTCATCATGTGTAATTTGGTGGTCTATTTTTCTGGGAACATTGCTTAAAGCATTACAAATGATGCCATTACCTTAATAAATTTGGTTTCATTCTTCACTCACAAGAACGGAGAAGGAAAAGATTTCTTTGTGCCCTAGGTCCTGTCACTAAGACCCTTCCCAGTGTAGAGAACAGGCTTAGTGGCCCAGAGCACCTTCGGTCCCTCAGCTGAGCCACCAGGGTCTTCAACATTGCAGGAATTCCCATGGTGGCCAGCAGAGAGAGCTCGAGCACCACAGACCCAGACGGGCGGGTTCCTCTGCCTGGGCAGTGATGGCCAGTAGAGGGCGCAGCATCGGCTTTTCTGACCCAGGGCACCTCAGAGCAGGAAGGGCTTAGACTGCTCTCAGAGGACTCAGGCCTCTGCTGGTGCCTCAGCACAGAGAGCAGAGCTGCATTTCCAGCAGGTTCTGCCACCCGCCCCAGGGGAGACCTTGGGAGCTTAGCAGAAACTTGGCATCTCCTGAGTCGCCAGAGAGAAGCTGCCTTGTTGTACTGAGTGCTGAGGAGGGGGCGCCGGGTGGCTTCCCTGGTCAAGCTGGTCGCTGAGCTGCACAGGCCTTTGCATTTTCTGGGCTGTTCCCATGTTTCATTCCACCCCTTCCCAGACAGTTTTTGAACAAGACGTATTTTACCAAAGGACTTGTGGATTGAGGGGTCCCACGACATCACCTCATAGATGCAGTCGATGGTTTGTTCCAGATCCAGGCTTGTTTCCGACAAGGAACCCTAACAGAAATTCAGAAGCACGGGAGCTGCATTCAATTAGGACGTGGATACATGAAATGCTCGTCTCACGACCTTCTAGAAGAAGGAGCTGGGACCCATGTTCCGAGTCCTGCTGGAACCAGAGACCAAGGTAAGGGCACAAACTGTCCCACACATCATACATGCTTTTTAAAAATGTTCATGGTTATTTTCCCAACTTAGTGAAGTGATTGAAAACTACAGAAAACCTGGTAGGTAGGTGTCATTAACCTTATGTTATCTTTTAATTTAAATTCCAGTGAGTGAAGACACAGTGTAATGTTAGTTTCAGGTGTCCAATATAGAGCAACACTTCCACACGTCACCCGGTGCTCATCCCAGGTGAGCACCAGCAACAGCTTCTTAATCCCCAGCAGCTGTTTCACCCATTCCGTCACCTCACTGTGGAAGCCCTCAGTTTGTTTCCTAGTTAAGAGTCTGTTTGTTTGTCATTGTGTCCTTCACCGCCCCCCCCCCCTTAAATTTGTCTTATTTCCATGTGTTAGTGAAATCATCTGGTGTTTGTCTTTCTCTGACAGGCTTTTTTCACCCAGCATAACATTCTGTCGCTCCTCCAGCTCGTGGCAAATGACAAGATTTCATGTTTTTATGGCTAAATAATATTACATTCCATATACTACATCTCAATTTATTCATCAGTTGATGGATGCTTGGGAAGTTGCTGTAATTTGGTTGTTGTAGAAAATGCTGCTGTAAACATCATGGTGCATGTATCCCTTTGAAGAATTATTTTTGTATTCTTTGAGTAAATACCTCTTAGTGAAATTGCTGGATCTTAAGGTAGTTCCATTTCCATTTTTTTTTTATGAATCTCCATGATGTTTTCCAGTGTGGCTGCACCAGTTTGCATTCCTACCCACAGTGCAAGAGGGTTTCTCTTTCCTCACATCCTTGGCAACACCTGCTATTTCATCATTCATTGATTTTAGTCATTCTGAAAGATATGATGTGTTATCTCATTGTACTTTTGAGTTGTGTTTTCCTGAAGATCAGTATTGTTGAGCATCTTTTCATATGTCTCTTGGCCATGTGTATGTCTGCCTTGGGAAAATGTCCATTCGTGTCTTCTGCCCAGTTTTAATCGGAATTTCTCCTTTTTTTGGGTGCTGTATGACTTTATTTGTTTTGGACACTAAGCCTTAATCAGATGTCGTGTGCAAATAGTATTCTGTAGGTGTTTTAGTTTTGTTGATTATTTCCTTGGTGACAGAGCTTTTTATTTTTACGAAGTCCCATTATTTTTGCTTGTGTTTCCCTTAACTCAGGAGATATATCTGCAAAGATGTTTGTACAGCCAATGTCAAATAAGATACTGTCTGTGTTCATTATCCTCTGGGATTTTTATGGTTTCAGGTTTCACACATAGGTCTTTATCCATGTTGGATTTATTTTTGTGTATATTGTAAGAAGGTGGTCCATTGTTGGTCTTGTTTGGTTTTGCAGGTTGCTGTCTAGTTTTTTCCAAAACCATATGTTGAGGAGATTCTTTTTAAGTGTATGTATTTATTTTTTAGAGACAGAGATAATGCAGAAGGGGGCAGAGAGAAATGGGGATTGAGAATCCCACACATGCTCTGCACTGCCCTGAGATCATGACCTGAGCTGAATCCCCAATCACACGCTTTGCAGCCTCCCATGTGTCCCAAGACTATCTTTTTTTTCCATTGGATATACTTTCCTGCTTTATTGAGAATTAATTGACCATATAGGTTTGAGTTCATTTCTGGGTTTCCGTTCTATTGATCTCTGCGTCTGTGTTGTTGTTGTTGTTGTTGTTGTTGTTGTTGATGTTGTTGTTTTTTGCCAGTACCATACTGTTCTGTTCAGTACAGCTTTTTAATATAACCTGATGTCTGTAATTGTGATGCCTCCAGCTTTAGTTTTCTTCTTCAATTTTGTTTTTGCTGTTTGGAGTCTTTGTCGTTCCATACAAATCTTGGAATTATATGTTGTAGTTCTGTAACAAATGTTTTTGTTAATGTGATAGGGATTTCATTACATGTGTAGATTGTTTTGAGGAGTGTAGACATTTTAACAGTATTTTTGCTTCCCATCCATGAGGGTGAAATATATTTCCTTTTCTTTTCGTCCTCTTCCATTTCTTTCATCAGTGTTTCATAGCCTTTAGAGTACAGGTCTTTCACCTCTTTGGTTAGGTTCATTCTAGGTATCTTGGGGTATTTGGTGCACCTGTCAATAGGATTGATCCCTTACTTTCTCTTTCTGTTAATTCATTACTCGTCTATAGAAATGCAATAGATTTCTGTACATTGATTTCTGTATATTGTGATTTGTGGAATTCATATATAAATCCTAGAAATTTTCATTGGAGTATTTCATGGTTTTTATAGAGAGCATCATGTCAGTTCCAAACAGCGAAAGTTCTACTTCTTCCTTGCCAATTTGGATGCCTCATTTCTTTTTTTGTCTGATTGCTGTAGCTAGGACTTCTTGTACTATGTGGAATAATAGTGGTGACGGGTCATCCCTGTCTTGTCCCTGACCTTGGAGGAAACACTTTCAATTTTCCCCATTGAGGATGAGCTGAGCTGTGGCTTTTTCCTAGGTGACCTTTATATGTGTAGGTAGGTTTAGTCCAAGTCTACTTTGCTGAGGGTTTTTATCATGAATGGATGTGACATTTTGTCAAATGGTTTTACCGCATCTGAGGAAAGCATCATATTGTTCTTATCATTTCTTCTAATACTGTGGTGCATCATGTTGATTGATCGGCGAATGTGGAGCCACCCTTGCAGCCCAAGAATATATCCCACTTGATTATGGTAAATGATTCTATTAATGTATTGTTGACTTTAATTTTGAAGGTATTTTAATGAGAATTTCTGCATACATACTCTCAGGCTATTGGTCTGCAGTTTTATTTTAAATTTTTAAACATTTTTTTAAAATGTTTATTTCTTTCCTTAGATAGAGTACATAAAAGTGAGGGAGGGGCAGAGAGACAGAGAGAGAGAATCCTGGCCATGCTCCACACTGTCAATGCACTGTCCAATGTGGGACTGGAACCCACGCCCCGCAAGATAATGTCCTAATCCAAAATTAAGACCTGGACAGTAAACCGACTGAGCCACACAGGCGCCCCGGCAGTTTTCGGTTTTAGTGGAGGCTTTATCTGGGTTTGGTATCAGGGCAATGATGGCCTCATAAGATGAATTTGTAAGTTTTTCTTCTTTTTTATTTTTTGTAATCATTCGAGGAGAATACATATTACCTCTTCCTTAAATGGATGGTAGAATTAATCAGTGAAACCCTCTGCCCTGAACTCTTGTATTGGGGGGAGTTTTTTTTTCTTATTGATTTGATTTCTTTCTGTTTTCAGATTTTATGTATCTTCCTGTTTCAGTTTTGGTAGTTTTTGTGTTTCTAGGAATTTGTCCATTTTTCTCAGAGTGTCCAATTTGTTGCATATAGTTTTTCATAATATTATCTTCTAACTGTATTTTTGTAGTGTTGACTGTTGTTTCTCCTTTCTTATTTGTGATTTTATGTATTTGAGTCCTTTCTCTCTTCTTTGTGAAAACTCTGCCTAGGAGGTTTTCATGTTGATTACTGTTTTCAAGGAACCAGCCCCTTGTTTCATTGATTTGGTTTAGTGTCTTTTTGGTTTGTATATCCCTCATTTCTGCCTTAATCTCTATTATTTCCTTCCTTCTGCTGTTCTTCTCATTCCTTTAGTTGTAAGTTAGGAGGGTTTGAGATTTTTCTTGCTCTTTAAGGTAGGCTTGTATTGCTATATACTTCCATCTTAGATTGCTTTTGCTGCATTCCAAAAGTTTTTACCAGTGTATTTTCATTTTCATTACTTTCAGTGTATTTTCTTATTGATTTCCTGTTTGACCCATTCATTTCGTAACATGTTATTTAACCTCCCTTTATTTGTGGCCTTTCCCCCTGTGTGTGTGTGTGTGTGTGTGTGTGTGTGTGTGTGTGTGTGTATGATTGTGGTTAACTTCAAGTTTCCTAGCGTGTGGTCAGAAAAGATGCTTGGTCTGATCTCTGTCTTTAGGTACCTGTTGAGGCCTGATTTGTTACCTAGAATGTGATCATTTCTGGAGAATGCCCCATGTGCGCTTGAAAAGAATGTGTACTCTGCCATTTTAGTATGGAGTGTTCTGAATATATCTGTTAAACGCATCTGGTCCAGTGTGTCATTCAAAGCCATTGTTTCCTTGTTGATTTTCTGTTTAGAGGTTCTGTCCATTGATGTGACAGATGTGTTAAAGTCCTCTATTATCATTATATTATTATAAATTCTTTTATGGTTTTGTTGAATGTTTTTGATATTGGTGATTGCATATTGGGTGCATCAAAATTTACAATCATTGGGTCTTTTTGTTTGGTTGTCCCCTTTAGTATGAGATAGTGTCTATCTTCGTCTCTTGTTACAGCTTTATTTATTTTTTTAATGTAAGTCTTAGTTGACATATAGTGCATTCTCTGTTTCAGGAATAGAATCCAGTGATTCATCCCTTACATACAACACCCAGTACTCATGACAACAATTGCTCTCCTTAATACTCGTCCGCCATCTAGCCCAGCGCCGACACATCTCCCTCTATCAACCCTCACTTTTTTTCCGCTATGGCTAAGAGACTCATGTGGTTTGTTACCACTCTTCTCTTTTCCTGCCCCCTTCCCATATTTTCATATGTTTTGTTTCTTAAATTCCACATGAGTGAAATCATATATGTGTCTTTCACTGATTGATATATTTCACTTAGCATAATACATTCTAGGTCCATCCATATCGTTGCAAGTGGCAGGGTTTCGTTCTTTATGAAGCTGAGTTTCATTTCATTGTATATATGTATGTATATTTGTATGTATATATGAACATACACGTGAGTACATATGCAAATACATGCACACACACACACACACACACAAGTTTATACCTTCATCAGTTGATGGATACTTGGGCTTTCTCCATAGTATGGCTACTGTTGATAATGCTGCTATAAATATTGGGTGTAT
Source organism: Prionailurus viverrinus (assembly GCF_022837055.1). Taxonomy (NCBI): domain Eukaryota; kingdom Metazoa; phylum Chordata; class Mammalia; order Carnivora; family Felidae; genus Prionailurus; species Prionailurus viverrinus. Next base: position 89,065 of record NW_025927657.1, on the reverse strand, counting down.
GCATTTTACTACTAGGTATTGACCCAAAGGGTACCAAACTACACTCTCGGTTTTGAAGTTTATTTTGCCTAATATAAGTATTGCTACTGGCTTTCTTTTACATTATTGTCATGATAAACGTTTTTCATTCCCTCCTTTTAAATCTGCAGGTGACATATGTCCAAATAACGCTTTGTAAGCAGCATCTAGATAGGCCTTGTTTTGTTTTTGTTTTTGTTTCTTTCTTTTTTTTCTGTCCATTCTGACACCCTATCCTTGTCTTTTGATTGGAGCATGTAGTCGATTTACATTCAGAGTAATTATTGACAGGTATATATTTAGTGACATTCTACTAGTTGTTTTCCATTGTTTCTTGATGTTTTCTCTGATCCTTTCTTGTCTGTAACACTTTTGGTCTTTCATTTCCACTCCAAGAGTCTGATTTAAATATTCTTTTCTTTTGACTGGTAGTACATTTCTTTACTTATTTTTATATTTCTTCTTCGTTAAAATTTAAGCCCCAGTTAGTTACCTTATAGTGGAATACAGTTTCAGGATTAGAATTTAGTGATCCATCAGTTACAAAATATATCCAGTACTCATTCCAAGTGCCCCCCGGGTTCCCATCACCTATTTAGCCCACACCCCTATTCAGAAACCTTCCTGGAGTCCTGAGCTTCTTCCCTCTATTTAACAGTTTCTTATCGTTTGATTCCTTCTCTGTATCTTATTTTTGCTTTCCTTTCACTATGTTCATCAGTGTATTAAATGCCACAGATGAGAAAAATCATATGATGTGTGTCTTTCTCTGACATATTATGGTTAGCATAATAAAGTCTGGTTCCATCCACCTTGTTGCAAATAGCAAGATTCCACTCTTTTTGATTGCCGAGTAATATTCCACTGTATGAATATACCACATCTTCGTTATCCATTCATCTCTCAATGGTCATTTGGGCTCTTTGCATAATTTAGCTATTGTTGATAATCCTGCTATAAACATTGGAGTGCATGTGCCTCTTCGAGTCAGCGTTAGTGTGTCCTTTGGATAAATGCCTATTAGTGCAATTGCTGGGTTGTAGTGTAGTTCTCTTATTGTTTCTTGTAACGAATCTCCATACTATTTTCCAGAACGGCTACACCACTTTGCATTCCCACCAGCATTGCAAAAGCATTCCCTTTCTCTGCATTCTTGCCAACATCTGTCGTTTCCTGAGATGTTAATTTTAGCCATTCTGATAGGTGTGAGGGGATATCTCATTGTGGTTTTGATTTGTATTTCACTTATGATGAATGAGGTTGAGCATCTTTTCATGGTATGACCAATCTGGATGTGATCTTGTTAAAGTGTCTCTTCATGTCTTTTGCCCATTTCTTCACTGGGTTATTTGGTTTCTGGGTGTTGAGTGTGATATATTCTAGATATGGAAGAATGCTGATGTTATTTTGATAGGAATTACATTGAATTTGTCCATTGTTTTGGGTAGTATTGATATTTTAACAATATTTGTTCTTCCAATCCATGAGATGGGATGTTTTTCCATTTCTTTGTGTCTTCTTCAACTTCTTTCATAGATGTTGTATGGTTTGTTCTTTTATTTTTTTAATTTTTATTTATTTTTAAGAGAGTGAGCGAGTGAGCAAGAGCCCATGAGCAGGGGAAAGGCAGAGATAGGGAGACACAGAATCTGAAGCAGGCTCCAAGCTCCAAGCTGTCAGCACAGAGCCTGTCACAGGACTCAAACCCACAAACGTGGGATCATGTCCTGAACTGAGGTCGGCACTTAACCGACTGAGCCACCCAGGCACCCCTCTATTGTTTGAATGTACTGATCTTTTACCTCTTTGGTTAGATTTACCCCTGGGTATTTTATGCATTTCTGTGCAGTTGTAAATTAGATCAATTCCTTAACTTTCTTTCTGTTGATTCATTATTGGGGTATAGAAATGCAATCAACTTCTGTATATTGATTTTATATTCTGAGACTTTCCTGAATTCCTGTATCAGTCCTAGAAGTTTTTTGGTGGAGTCGTTTGGATTTTCCACGGAGAGTATCATATCTGTGAGGAGGGAAATTTTGACCCCTCCTTGCCAACTTGGACACCTTGTAATTCTTTTTGTCGTCTGATTGCTGAGGCTAGGACTTTCAAAAGAATGGTGGGGGCGCCTGGGTGGCACAGTCGGTTAAGCGTCCGACTTCAGCCAGGTCACGATCTCGCGGCCCGTGAGTTCGAGCCCCGTGTCGGGCTCTGGGCTGATGGCTCAGAGCCTGGAGCCTGTTTCCGATTCTGTGTCTCCCTCTCTCTCTGCCCCTCCCCCGTTCATGCTCTGTCTCTCTCTGTCCCAAAAATAAAAAAAAAAATAAACGTTGAGAATGGTGAATAACAGTGTTGAGAATGGACATCCCTGTCGTGTTCCTGACCTTAGGGGGAAAGCTCTCAGTTTTCCCCATTGAAGATATTATTAGCTGTGGGACTTTCATATCTGGACATTCTCACATTGAGCCACGACCCTTCCATCCCTCCTTTCATGAGGTGTTTTTTTTCCATCAAGAAAGGATGCTGCTGCGTTTTGTCAAATGTTTATTCTGCAACTATTGAGAGGATCATGTGGTTGTTATCCTTTCTTTTATCAACGAGATATATCACATCAGTTGATTTGCAGATATTGAGTCGGTTGTGCATCCCAGGAATAAAATCCACTTCATTGTGCTGAATAATTCTTTTAATGTATTTTTGAATCCAGTTTGCCACTTTTTGTTGAGATTTTTTGCATCCATGGTCATCAGGGAAATTTGTCTCTAGTTTTCCTTTAAAGTGGGGTCTTTGTTCAGTTCGGACTCAAGGCCATGCTGGCCTCATAGAATGAGTTTGGAAGTGTTCCCTCCATTTTTCTGCCCATGACCTTATCTTGTTCTTTCATTTGGGATGCCTCCCTCTTGTGTTGGAATTTTGGTTGAGTATTTGCCATCTCTGTGTTACCAAAGCTCATTGTGTTACCTGCCTATGAGTTGAATGGTTTTATGAAGAGGAGGTCATCCAATGTCCAGGGCCTGGCACATCACGGAGTGTCTGTGGTGTGTGTCGCATGCACTATTTTTTGTGTTCTGGCTGCACTATCCTTCAGGTCAGTTGTATGGGAAAGGTAGGGTCCTTGGCTAGAATGTGGTGAGTCTTACCGAGGTCGCAACTGGGATCCCTGGAAACTGCAGTACAGTCAGAACTGGGTTCACTGCATGGTGCAGTGCGCGGGCACTGGGTTCACTGGAGGGGGCAGTAAGTAATCTGAGGATTCCAGAAGGTAGGTGAACACTGTAAAACACTCTAGTCTTCTCTTACATCAAATTCAAAGACATTTTCTTGCCCCAGCTTTCTTTTAATGCTGAAGAGATTGCAATTAGTAATTGAAGGCATAATGGTCCTACAGGATATTTACCTATATGACTGGTGGACATTATTTCATCCATCCGTGTCCCTAAAGCACGTTTCATTGGAAATATTAGCCAAGGATACATACTGTAAATTCACAACTGATTCACAGCTCCCTGTAAGTTTCATTCTGACCTTGTCACATATGTATCATCAAAGATATTATTAGTGACTTTTCAGATACGCTCCCCACATCAAGATGGTGATGTTAGAGAATCTGGTATAAATGGAAATTCACAGGTTCCAAATTAGGAATTATTTTTCATTTTTAATGTTTCTTTTTTCTTTTTTTGAGATAGCCCGAGCTGGGGAGGGGGGAGAGAGTGGGAGATACCGAATCTGAGGCAGGCTCGAGGCTCTGAGCTCTCAGGACAGAGCCTGACGCGGGGCTCAAACTCATGGACTGCAAGATCACGACTTGCGTCAAAGTCGGACGCTTAACCGACTAAGCCACCCAAGCGCCCCAGGAATGATAGTTTATTGGCAAACAAGGAGAAATTAAAAATAGTGTAAAGGATGTCTATTTTTAATTGAAATATTGTTCACACATTTGTTGTATGAGTTTTCAGCATACATTGTAGTCATTCCATATGTCTATGAATTATATTGTACTTAAGCACAAGTGTAGCTATCCTGTGAAAGCATGCAACAGTATTACAAAATTGACTCCATTACATTGGCTGTCCCTTGTATTCCTAGGACTCATTCATTCCATAGCTGACGCCAGTATCTCTCTCAAAGGTGTTCATTCTTTATCTAACCTAAGTATTTTGGTGGTAAACACAATTACCACTTGCTCAGCAAGTGTAAATTGGTGGTCTATTTTTCTGTGAACATTGCTTAAACCATTACAAATGATGTCATTACGTTAATAAAGTCGGTTTCATTCTTCACTCACAAGAAAGGAGAAGGAAAAGATTTCTCTGTGTCCCAGGCCCTGTCATTAAAACCTTTCCCACTGTGGAGAACAGGTTTAGTTGCCCAGGGAACTTCAGTGTCTCAGCTGAGCAACCAGGGCCTTCCACATTGCAAAAGTACCCATGATGGCCAACAGAGAGAGCTCAAGCACCACAGACCCGGAGAGGCGGAGTCCTCTGCCCAGGCAGTGATGGCCACCAGAGGGCGTACCATCGGCTTTTCTGACCCAGGGCACCTGAGAGCAGGAAGGGCTTTGATTGCTCCCAGAGTACTCAGGGCCTTTTCAGCTGCCTGAGTACAGAGAGCAGAGCTGCATTTCCAGCAGGTTGTGCTGCCCGCCCCAGGGGAGATCTTGGGAGCTTTGTAGCAACTTGGCATCTCCTGAGTCGCCAGAGAGAATTTGTCTTATTGTACTGAGTGCTGAGGAGTGGGCTCTGGGTGGCTTCCCTGGGCAAGCTGGTTGCTGAGCTGCACAGGCCCTTGCGCTTTCTGGGCTGTTCCCGTGTTTCATTCCTCCCCTTCCCGGACAGTATTTGAACAAGACATATTTTACTAAAGGTCTCGTGGATTGTGGAGTCCCACGACATCACCTCATCGATGCAGTCGATGGTTTGTTGTTCCAGATTCAGGCTTGTTTCCGGGAAGAAACCCTGACAGAAATTCAGAAGAACGGGAGGTGCATTCCATTAGGACATGAATACATGAAATGCTCGTCTTAGGAACTCCTAGAAGAATGAGCTGGGACCCACTTTCCAAGTCCTGCTGGAACCAGTGACCGAGGTAAGGGCACAAACTGTCCCCCACATCATACATGCCTTTTAAAAAGTTTCATGGTGATTTTTCCAACTTAATTAAGTGATTGCAAACTACAGAAAACCTGGTAGGTACCTGTCATTAACGTACGTTATCTTGAATTTAAATTGCAGTGAGTAAAGATACAGTGTAGTATTAGTTTCAGGTGTAAAATATAGAGCAACCCTTCCACACGTCATCCGGTGCTCATCCCAGGTGCACTTCTTAATCCCCAGCAGCTGTTTCACCCATTCCCCACCTTGCTCTGGAAGCCCTCAGTTTGTTTCCTAGTTAAAAGTCTGTTTGTCACTGTCTCCTCCCCGCCCCCCCCCCCACTTTGTTTTGTTTTATATCCATGTGTTAGTGAAATCATCTGCTATTTGTCTTTGTCTGAAAGGCTTATTTCACCCAGGATAACATTCTCTTGCTCCATCCAGCTCATGGCAAATTACAAGATTTCATGTTTTTATGGCCTAATAATATTACATTCCATAGACCACATCTCAATTTATTCATCAGTTGATGGATGCTTGGATAGTTTCTGTAATTTGGCTGTTGTAGAAAATGCTGCTGGAAACATCATGGTGCATGTATCCCTTTGAAGATTTTGTATTCTTTGTGGAAATACCTTGTAGTGAAATTGCTGGAACATAAGTTACTTCCATTTCCAGTTGTTGTTTTTTTTTTTTAGAAATCTCCATAATGTTTTCCAGACTGGCTGCACCGGTTTGCCTTCTTACCCACAGTGCAAGAGGGTTATTCTTTCCCCACATCCTTGGCAAAACCTGCTGTGTCATCCTTCATTGATTTTAGTCATTGTGACAGAAGTGATGTGTTATCTCATTGTACTTTTGAATTGTATTTGCCTGAAGATCAGTATTGTTGAGTATTTTTTCATGTGTCTCTTGGCCAGGTATATGTCTTCCTTCAGGAAATGTCCATTTTTGTCTTCTGCCCATTTTTAATCAGATTTTTCATTTTTTGGGTGCTGTATAACTGTATATATTTTGGGCACTAACCCTTTATCTGATGTCGTTTGCAAATATCATTCTGTAGGTGTTTTAGTTTTGTTGATTATTTCCTTGGTGATTGAAGGTTTTAATTTTTATGAAGTCTCATTGTTTTTGCTTGTGTTTCCCTTACCGGTAGAGATATATCTGCAAAGACGTTTGTACAGGCAATGTTAAATAAGATACTACCCGTGTTATCCTCTGGGATTTTTATGGTTTCAGGTTTCACATATAGTTCTTTATCCGTGTTGGATTTATTTTTGTGTATGTTGTAAGAAAGTGGTCCATTGTTGTTTTTGTTTTGTTTTGCAGGATGCTGTCCATTTTTTCCAAAACCATTTGTTGAGGAGCCTTTTTTTTTTAAGTTTATTTACTTATTTTCGAGAGAGAGAGAGCATGCAGAAGAGGGGCAGAGAGAAATGGAGACAGAGAATCCCACGCATGCTCTGCACTGCCCTGAGATCATAACCTGAGCTGAATTCACAATCACACGCTTTGTTGACTGAGCCACCCCTGTGTCCCAAGACTATCTTTTTTTCCATTGGATGTTCTTTCCTGCTTTGTTGAGAATTAATTGACCATATAGGTGTGAGTTCATTTCTGCATTTATTTTCTATTGATCTATGCCTCTGTGTGTTGTTGTTGTGGTGGTGGTGGTGGTGGTGGTGGTGGTGGTGGTGGTTGTTCTTTTGCCAGTTCCACTGTTTTGATCAGTATAGCTTTGTAATATAACCTAAAGTCTGGAATTGTGATGTCTCCAACTTTGCTTTTCTTCTTCAAGTTTGTTTTGGCTGTTTGGGGACTTTTGTTATTCCATACAAATTTTGAGATTATTTGTTCTTGTTCTGTCACAAATGTTTTTGTTAGTGTGATAGGGATTTCATTATATGTGTAGATTGTTTTGAGGAGTGTAGACATTTTAACAGTATTTTGTGCCTCCCATCCATGAACATGAAATGTATTCCATTTCTTTGTGTCCTCTTCCATTTCTTTCATCAGTGTTTCATAGACTTTAGAGTACAGGTCTTTCAATTCTTTGGTTAGGTTTATTCCTGGTTTCTTGTGGTATTTGTGAGCCTGTCAATGGGATTGATCCCTTACTTTCTCTCTGTGTTAATTCATGATTTGTGTTAGAAATTCAATACATCTATGTTCCTTGATTTCTGTATATTGTGACTTGTGGAATTCATATATCAATTCTAGCCGTTTTTAAGGGAATATTTCATGCTTTTTAGAGAACACATCACGTCAGTTCCAAATAGCGAAAGTGCTACTTCTTCCTTGCCGATTTGGATGCCTCTTATTTCTTTTTGTTGTCTGAGTGCTGTGGTTAGGGTTCCTGTACTATGCGCAATAACAGTGGTGAGAGGGGTCATCCCTGTTTTGTCCCTGACCTTGGAGGAAATTTTTTCAATTTTTCCCCATTGAGGATGAGATGAGCTGTGGGTTTTTCCTAGATGACCTTTATTATGTGCAGGTAGGTTGACTCTCAATGTACTTTGCTGAGGGGTTTTATCATGAATGGATGTGACATTTTTTCAAATAGTTTTCCTGCATCTGTTGAAAGCATCGTATTGTTCTTATCCTTTCTTCTATTACTGTGGTGCATCATGTTGATTGATCTGTGAATGTGGAACCACCCTTGCAGCCCAAGAATATATCCCACTTGATTATGGCAAATGATTCTATTAATGTATTGTTGACTTTAATTTGAAGGTATTTTAATAAGAATTTCTGCATACATAGTCATCAGGCTATTGGGCTGCAGTTTTATTTAAAAAAATTTTTAAACATTTTTTAAATGTCTATTTCTTTCCTTTGAGTACATAAAAGTGAGGGAGGGGCTCAGAGATAGGGAGAGAGAGAATCCTGGCCATGCTCCACACTGTCATGGCAGGGTCCAACATGGGACTCGAACCCACGCACTGCAAGATAATGTCCTAGTCCAAAATTAAGAGTTGGACAGTAAACACCCCGAGCCACACAGGCGCCCCACCATTTTCGGTTTTAGTGGAGGCTTTATCTGGTCTTGGTATCAGGGTAATGATGGCCTCATAAGATGAATTTGTAAGTTTTCCTTCTTTTTTATTTTTCATAATAATTCAAGGAGAATACATATTAGCTCTTTCTTAAATGGATGGTAGAATTCATCAGTTAAACCATCTGGCCCAGAACTTTTGTGTTGGGGGGAGATTTTTGTTATTACTGATTTGATTTCTTTCTCTTTTCAGAATATATGTATCTTCCTGTTTCAGTTTTGGTAGTTTGTGTGTTTCTAGGAATTTGTCCATTTTTCTCAGTGTGCAATTTGTTGCATATAGTTGTTCATAATATTAACCTCTAACTGTATTTTTGTGGTGTGGACTGTTATTTCTCCTTTCTTATTTGTGATTTTATTTATTGGAGTCCTTTCTCTCTTCTTACTCAAAAGTCTGCCTAGAAGTTTTCATGTTGATTTCTGTTTTCAAAGAACCAGCCCCTGGTTTCATTGATTTGGTCTAGTGTCTTTTTGGTTTGAGTATCCCTTATTTCTGTCTGAATCTCTATTCCTTCCTTCCTTCTGCTCTTGTTCTTCTGATATGTGACCTAGAATATGATCAACTCTGGAGAATGTCCCATGTGCGCTTGAAAAGAATATGTACTCTGCCATTTTAGTATGGAGTGTTCTGAATATATCTGTTAAACCCATCTGGTCCACTGTGTCAATCAAAGCCATTGTTTCCTTGTTGATTTTCTGTTTACAGCTTCTGTCCATTGAAGTGAGCAATGGGTTAAAGTCCTCTACTATCGTTATATTATAAAAAATGAGTTCCTTTATGGTTGTTGTTAAATATTTTATATACTTGGTGATCGCATGTTGCGTGCATCAAAATTTATAATCATTGGATCTTCTTGTTTCATTGTCCCCTTTAGTATGAGATAGCGTCTGTCTTCATCTCTTGTTATACCTTTATTTATTTATTTATTTACTTACTTACTTATTTATTTATATTAATTTAAGTCATAGTTGACATAGTGCACTCTCGGATTCGGGAGTAGAATTTGGTGATTCATCCCTTACATACAATACCCAGTGCTCATCCCAACAAGTGCTCTCCTTAATACTCATCCCACATCTAGCCCAGCCCTGACCCATTTCCCTCCATCAACCTTCGGTTTTTTTCTCTAACATTAAGAGACTCATGTGGTTTGTTACCACTCTTCTCGTTTCCTGCCCCCTTCCCATGTTTTCATCTGTTTTGTTTCTTCAATTCCACATGAGTGAAATCATATATTTGTCTTTCACTGATTGACATATCTCACTTAGCATAATACATTATAGCTCCATCCACATCATTGGAAATGGCAAGATTTCATTCTTCTTGAAGTTGAGTTATATTTCTTTGTGTATACATATGTTTGTATATATGAACGTACACATATGTACATCTGTATATATGCGTATACATACATACACACGCACACACACCACAACTTCTTTATACCTTCATCAGTTGATGGATACTTGGGCTTTCTCTATAGTTTTGCTACTCTTGATAATGCTGCTATAAATACTGGGTTCATGAAATGTCACTATTAGGTATTTACCCAAAGTGTACCAAAAAAGAGTCTCGGTTTTAAAGGTTATTTTGCCTGATATAAGTATTGCTACTGGCTTTCTTTTAACATTATTGGCATAATAAATATTTCTTCATTCCCTCACTTCAAATCTGCAGGAGACTTAAGTCCAAATAAGGCTTTGTAGGCAGCTTCTAGATAGACATTGTTTTTTGTTTGTTTGCTTGTTTGTTTGTTTGTTTTGTCCATTCTGACGCCCTATCCAATGTCTTTTGATTGGAGCATTTAGTCCATTTATATTCCGGGTGATTATTGATAGGTATATATTTACTGCCATTCTACTAGTTGTTATGCCTTTGTTTTTTGATGTTTTCTCTGATCCTTTCTTGTCTGTAACACTTTTAGTCCTAGATTTCCACTCAAAGAGCCCGATTTAAATATTCTTTTCTTTTGACTGGTAGTACATTTCTTTACTTCTTTTTCATATTTCTTTCTTTTTAATTTAAGCCCAAGTTAGTTACTTTATAGTGGAATACAGTTTCAGCAGTAGAATTTAGTGATCCATCAAGTACAAAATATACCCGATACTCATCCCAAGTGCACCCGTAATGCCCATACCCATTTAGCCCATACCCCTATTCAGTAACCCTCCTGGAACCCTGAGTTTCTTCTCTGTATTTCAGAGTCTCTTATCGTTTGACTCCCTCTCTGTTTGTATCTTATTTTTGCTTTCCTTTCACTACGTTCATCAGTTGTATTAAATTCCACAGATGAGAGATATCATATGATGTGTGTCTTTCTCTGACATATTTTGCTTAGCATAATCAAGTCCGGTTCCATCCATGTTGTTTCAAATAGCAAGATTTCATTCTTTTTGACTGCCGAGTAAAATTCCATTGTATGAATATACCACATCTTCTTTATCCATTCATCTGTCAATGGTCATTTGCGCTCTTTGCATAATTTAGTTATTGTTGATAATGTTGCTATAAACATTGCAGTGCATGTTCCACTTGGACTCAACGTTAGTGTATCCTTTGGATAAATATGTAGTAGTGCAATTGCTGGGGTCTAGTGTAGTTCTATTTTTAGTTTTTCTGACAAATCTCCATACTATTTCCAGAGTGGCTACACCACTTTGCATGCCCACCAGCATTTCAAAAGCGTTCCCTTTCTCTGCATCCTTGCTAACATCTGTCTTTTTCGGAGATGTTAATTTTAGCCATTCTGATAGGTGTGTGGGGATATCTCATTGTGGTTTTGATTTGTATTTCAGTGATGACAAGTGAGATTGAGCATCTTTTCATGTGTGACCAATCTGGATGTCATCTTTCTTAAAGTGTCTGTTCATGTCTTTTGCCCATTTCTTCACCAGATTATTTGGTTTTTGGGTGTTGAGTGTGATAAATGTTTATAGATTTTGGATACTAACCCTTTATCTGATATGTCACCTGCAAATATCTTCTCCCACTTCATTCAGTGGCCTTTCAGTTTCGCTGATTATGTCCTCTTCTGTGCAGATGCTTTTTATCTCCAAGTCCCAATTGTTCACTTTGGTTTTCATTGCCCTTGCTTTGGAGACATGACAAGCAAGAGGTTGTTGTGGCCAGGATCAAGGAGGTAGATTGCGTGTTTTCTCCTCTAGGATTTTGATGGTCCCTTTCTTACATTTATATCTTTCATCCATTTTGAGGTGTGTGTGTGTGTGTGTGTGTGTGTGTGTGTGTGTGTGTGGTTTAAGAACATAGTCCAGGTCCAATCTTCTCATTGTTCAGTTTTCCCAGTACCATTTGCTGAAGAGACTTTTGTTTTTCCATTGGATATTCTTTCCAGTGTTATCAAAGATTACTCGGCCATATGTTTGAGCATCCATTTATGGGTTCCCTATTCCGTTCCATTGATGTCTGTGTCTGTTTATGTGCCCGTACCATACTGTCTTGATGATTGCGGTTTTCTAATGCACCATAAATTCCAGATTTTAATGTCTCCAGCTTTGTTTTCTTTTTCAACATGACTTTGGCGATTTGGGGTCTTTTCTGGCTCCCTACAAATTTTAGGGTTGTTCTAGTTCTGTGAGGAATGCTGGTGTTGTTTTGATAGGAATTGCATTGAATGTGTCGATTGCTTAGGGTAGTATTGACATTTTAATAATATTTGTTCTTCTCATCCATGAGCATGGAATGTTTTTCCGTTTCTTTGTGTTTCTTCCATTTCTTTCATAGATGTTGTATGGTTTGTTCCTTTATGTTTTTGATCTTTGTTTATTTTTGAGAGAGAGAGAGAGAAAGAGAGAGCACATGAGCAGGGGAAGGGCAGAAAGAGGGAGAGAGGGAGACACAGACTCTGAAGCAGGCTCCAGGCTCCGAGCTGTCAGGACAGTGCCCATCACGGGACTCAGACCCACAAATGCGGGATCATGTCCTGAATTGAAGTCGGCACTTAACCGACGGAGCCACCCAGGCGCCCCTCTATTGTTTTAAGTGTACTGATCTTTTACCTCTTTGGTTATGTTTACCCCTGGGTGTTTGATGGTTTTCAGTGCAGTTGTAAAGTACATCAATCCTTGATTTCTCTCTGCTGACTCATTATTGGTGTATAGAAATGCAATCAACTTCTGTATATTGATTTTATATCCTGAGACTTTCCTGAATTCCAGTATCAGTCCTAACAGTTTTTCCATGGAGTCTTTGGGATTTCCTTGAAAAGTATCATGTCTGCGAAGAGGGAAAGTTTGACCCTCCTTGCCAATTTGAACGCCTTGTATTTCTTTTTGTTGTCTTCTTGCTGAGGTTAGGACTTCCAACAGTTTGTGGAATAACAGTGGTGAGAGTGGACATCCCAGTCGTGTTCCTGACCTTAGGGGGAAAGCTCTCAGTTTTTCCTCATTGAAGATGATATTAGTTGTGGGACTTTCATATCTGGACATACTGATATTCAGACAAGATCTTTCTATCCTTCCTTTCATGTGTGCTTTTTTTCCATCAAGAAAGGATGCTGCATTGTGTCAAATGCTCTTTCTGCATCTATTGAGAGGATCATATGGTTGTTATCCTTTCTTTTCTCAATGTGATGTATCACATCAGTTGATTTGCAGATATTGAATTGGTGGTGCATCCCAGGAATAAATCTAATTCATTGTGGTGAATAATTATTTGTATGTATTGTTGGATCCGGCTTGCTACTTTTGTTGAGAATTTTTGCATCCAGGTTCATCAGGGAAATTGGTCTGTAGTTTTCCTTTCTGGTGGGGTCTTTGTCCAGTTTGGTATCAAGGCCAAGCTGGCCTCATAGAATGACTTTGGAAGTGTTCCTTCCATTTCTCTGTCCATGACCTTATCTTGTTCTTTCATTTGGGATGCATTCCTCTTGTCTTGGCATTTTGGCTGAGTTTTTGCCTTCTCTGTGTTACAAACGCTCATTATGTTAGCTGCCTGTGAGATGAATGGCTTTAATAAAAGGAGGTCATCTAGTGTCCAGGGGCTGACACATCAGGGAGTGTCTGTGGTGTGTGTTGCATACATTGTTTTGTGTTCTGGCTGCACTGTCCTTCAGGCCAGTTGTATGGACAATGTATGGTCCTTGGCCAGAATGTGCTGAGTTTTGTCTAGGTCAGCTCCGATCTGCCTCTTAAATGAGACTTGAAATGACTGCCACTCGAAGCGAAGTTCTGCAGAACTGTCTGGTCAAGAGAGGTGGTGTGGTCATGGGCTTCCGCTGGTCACCTGCGGAAGGGGACACCTCCATTGGGACTGAGGCAAGCCTGATTGACCTAGAAGGCCAGTCTCACCAGAGCACAGGAATGTGGGGTTGGTGTTAGCATCTTAGGCAGCCAGTGTGGGGATGACATTGTTTCCAGCAGATGGCTCTGTGTCTATGCTGTGGGGAAGAGGAGGAAAATGGTCCCACACACTTCCTCTGTCCTGGCTCCTTTGTCCCCTTGTGAACACTGCCTCTCAGGGGTGCTCTATGAGAGTGTATAATCGCTCCACTGTGTACACCAGGCGATGTACAGGTCACTGTTTCCATACCGTCTGCCTGTATGTAGATTGCTGCCTTCTCTGAAGGATTAGGCCAGTGCCCTCAGGGATGTATCCCAGCCAAGCCTTCTGACCTTTGAAACTCCACATTCTCGGGGTCTGGATCGCTTGGTTAAGTGTCCGAGTCTTGATCCTGGCTCAGATCATGACCTCGTGGTAATGGGCTTCTCTCTCTCCCTCTATTCCTGCCCCTGCCTTGCTTGTGCTCTCTTTCTCTGTCTCTCTCTCAAAATAAACTTAAAACAAATTTAGTGGCATGGAATACCTTATTTAGGCGAGATTTCCTCCCTGAGGGAATGGCAGCCGTCTATCAGTCAAATTTCTGGCAATGAATAGGAATTTCACTGTTGACCTGTTAAAGGTTACATTCCTACAGGAGTAAATTTAGGGTTAGTGACATGAGGCCTTAACGTAAGTAACTCCATGATGGCAGGCACTGGGTTCATGGAGGCTGCATTGCCTCGGACAGTGGGTTCACTGTAGGCAGCAGTGCTTCGGACAGTGTGTTCACAGGTGTCAGCAGTGCTTCGGGTGGAAAATTTACTGGAGGCTGCAGTGACACTGGCAGCGGGTTCACTGGAGGCTTCACTGTGTCGGGCAGTGCGTTCACTGGAGGCTGCATTGCCCCAGGACTGGGTTCACTGGACAATGCAGTAGAGCGGGCACTGGGTTCACAGGAGGCTGCAGTGTCTTGTGTACTGAGTTCACTGCAGGCTGCAGTGCTGCGAGAACTGGTTTCACTGGTTCCTGCAGTGCCGCGGGCACTGGGTTCACTGGAGGCTGCAGTGCAGCGGTTACTGGATTCACTGGAGGCTCCAGTGCTGCAGGAACTGGCTTCACTGGAAGCTGCAGTGCCGCGGACACTGGCTTTACTAGAGTGTGCAGTGCCATGGGCACTGGTTCACTTGAGGCTGCAGTGGCGTGGACACTTGGTTCACTGGAGGGTGTAGTGCCACGGGCACTGGCTTCACTGGAGGGTGAAGTGCCAGGGACACAGCCTCACTGGAGGTAGAGACCCGCAGGCCCTGGGTTCACTGCATGCTGCAGTGCCGTGGTCACTGGGTTCACTGGAGGGTGCATTGCCGCAGGCAGTTTGTTCACTGAGGGATGCAGTGCCATGGGCACTGGGATCCCAGGAACCTGCAGTGGAGTCGGAAATGGGTTCACTGCAGGGTGCATTGCTATGGTCACTGGGTTCACTGCAGACTTCAGTGCATGGAACACTGGAATAACTGGAGGCTGCAGTGCAGTGGGCACGTGTTTCACTGGAGTCTGCAATGCCCTGGGCACTGGCTTTACTGGCAACTGCAGTGCGACGGACTCAAGGTTCAATGGAGAGTGCAGTACGGCGGACCCTGGCTTCAATGGAGGCTGCAGAGCCGCGGGCACTGGGTTCATAGGAGGCTGCAGTGCCGGGGCACATTGTTCCCTGGATGGTGTAGTGCCTTGGGCACTGGGTTCACTGGAGGGTGCATAGCCGCGGGCACTGGGTTGACTGGAGGGTGCAGTGTCACGGACAGTGTGTTCACTGGAGGGGGCAGTGTCGCAGGCAGTGGGTCACTGGAGGATGCAGTGTGTGGGCAGTGGGTTCACAGCATGCTCCAGTGCCACGGGTATTGAGTTCACTGGATGGTGCAGTGCCACGGGAACTGGGTTCACCGGAGGCTGCAGTACCCTGCGCAGTGGGTTCCATGCAGGATGCAGTGATGCGTGCACTGGGTTCAATGGAGGGTTCCGTGCCTCCCGCACTGGGTTCACTGGAGGCTGCAGTGCCGCGGGCAGTGGGTTCACAGCAGGCTCCAGTACCATGGGTCCTGGGTTCACGGCATGGTGCAGTGCTGCGGGAACTGGGTTCACCGCAGGCTGCAATACCCTGGGCACTAGGTTCCATGCAGGATGCAGTGATGCGAGCAATGGGTTTACTGCAGGCTGCAGTACCCTGGGCAGTGTGTTCAATGCAGGATGTAGTGACACGCGCACTGGGTTCAATGGAGGGTGCAGTGCCGCGGGCACTGGGTTCACTGGAGGCTGATGTGCCGCAGGCAGTGGGTTCACAGTAGGCTCCAGTACAACGGGTACTGGGTTCACTGGATGGTGCAGTGCCGTGGAACTGGGTTCAGTGGAAGGGCAGTGTCTCAGGCAGTTGGTCCCTGGAGGTTGCAATGCCACAGGCAGTGGGTTCACTGGATGGGGCAGTGCCGCCAGATCTGGGTTCACTGGAGGCTGCAGTGCTGCGGGCAGTGTGTTCATTGGAGGCTGCATAAAAACTGGAACTGGTTCCACTGCATGCTGCAGTGCCCGGGCACTGGGTTCACAGGAGGCTACAGTGCAGTAGACACTGCCTTCACTGGCGGGTGCAGTGCTGCGGGACGTGGGTTCACTGGAGTCTCCAGTGCTGCGGGATCTGGCTTCACTGGAGGCTGCAGTGCTGCAGGCACTGTGTTCACTGCATGCTGCAGAGAAGCGGGAACTATGTTCACTGCATGGTGCAGTTACGAGGGCACTGGGTTTATTGGAGGGTGCTGTGTGGCAGGCACTGCCTCCAATGGAGGGTGCAGTGTTGCGGTCAGTGGGTTCACTGGAGGCTGCAGTGCGGCGGGCAATTGGTTTACTTGAGGCTGCATAGAAGCGGGAATTGGGTTCACTGCATGGTGCAGTGCTGCGGGCACCCTGTTCACTGGATGGTGTAGTGCCGTGGGCACTGGGTTCACTGGAGGGTAGAGACCCGCAGGCCCTGGATTCACTGCACACTGCAGTGCCACGGGCACTGGGTTCACTGGAGGGTGCATTGCCGGAGGCACTTTATTCACTGGAGGTTGAAGTGCTATGGGAACTGGGATCCCAGGAACCTGCAGTGCAGTCAGAACGAGGTTCACTGCAGGGTGCAGTGCTGTGGGCACTGGGTTCACTGCAACTGCAGTGCACGGATCACTGGGAAACTGGAGGCTGCATTGCTCTGGCACGTGTTTCACGTGAGGCTGCAATGCCGCAGGTACTGGCTTTAGTGGCGGCTGCAGTGCCGGGGACCCAAGGTTCAATGGAGAGTGCAGTACGGCGGGCACTGACTTCAATGGAGGCTGCAGAGCAGCGGGCACTGTGTTCATAGCAGGCTGCAGCGTGGCAGGAACTTTGTTCATGGGATGGTGTAGTGCTGTGTGCACTGGCTTCACTGCAGGGTGCAGTGCCAAGGGCACTGGCTTCACTGGAGGGTGCAGTGCCGCGGGCACTGGCTTCACTGGAGGGTGCAGTGCCGCGGGCACGGGCTTCACTGGAGGGTTGAGACCCACAGGCCCAGGTTTCACTGCAGGCTGCAGTGCCGCATTCACTCGGTTCACTGGAGGGTGCATTCCCGCGGGCACTTTGTTCACTGGAGGCTGCTGTGTCATGGGGACAGGGATCCCTGGAACCTGCAGTACAGTCGGAACTGGGTTCACTGCAGGGAGCAGTGCTTTGGGCACTGGGTTCACTGCAGACTGCAGTGAACGGATCACTGGGATAACTGGAGGCTCCAGTTCAGTGGGCAGGGGTTTCCCTGGACGCTGCAATGCCATGGGCACCGGCTTTACTGGCCGCCACAGTGCTGCGGACCGAAGGTTCAATGGAGAATGCAGTATGGCAGGCACTGGCTTCACTGGAAGCTTCGGTGTCGTGGGCACTGGGTTCATAGCAGGCTGCAGTGCTGCTGGCACTTTGTTCACTGGATGCTGTAGTGCCCTGAGCACTGGGTTCCCTCAAGGGTGCAGGGCTGTGGACATTGTGTTCACTGGAGGGGGCAGTGTCGCAGGCATTGGGTTCCCTGGAGGGGGCAGTGCCGCCGGATCTGGGTTCACTGGAGTCTGCAGTGCTAAGGGCAGTGTGTTCACTGGAGGCTGCATAGAAGCTGGGACTGGGTTCACTGCATGGTGCAGTGCCGCGGGCACTGGGTATACAGGAGGCTACAGTGCGGCATGCACTGCATTCACTGGCGGGTGCAGTGCTGCGGGAAGTGGGTTCACTGGAGGCTCCAGTGCCGTGGTATCTGGGTTCACTGGAGGCTGCAGTGCTGCAGGCACTGTGTTCACTGCAGGCTGCATAGAAGTGGGAACTGGGTTCACTGCATGGTGCAGTTCCACGGGCAATGGTTTCACTGGAGTGTGCAGGGCGGAGCCACTGTTTTTTTTTTTTTAACTTTTTTCTCAACGTTTATTTATTTTTGGGACAGAGACAGAGCATGAACAGGGGAGGGGCAGAAAGAGAGGGAGACACAGAATCAGAAACAGGCTCCAGGCTCTGAGCCATCAGCCCAGAGCCTGACGCGGGACTCGAACTCACAGACCGCGAGATCGTGACCTGGTTGAAGTGGACGCTTAACCGACTGCACCACCCAGGCGCCCCAAGGAGGCACTGTTTCAATGTAGGGTTTAGTGCCACGTTCAGTGTGTTCACTGGAGGCTGCAGTGCTGCAGGCAATTGGTTTACTTGAGGCTGCATAGAAGCGGGAACTGGGTTCATTGCATGGTGTAGTGCTGCTGGCACTTTGTTCACTGGATGGTGTAGTGCCGTGGGCACCGGGTTCACTGGAAGGTGCAGTGGCACGGACACTTGGTTCACAGGAGGGTGCAGTGCTGCGGGCACAGGCTTCACTTGAGCCTGCATTGGCGCGGACACTTGGTTCACTGGAAGGTGCAGTTCTGTGGGCATTGGCTTCACTGGAGCGTGCAGTGCCAGGGACATTGGCTTCACTGGAGGGTAGAGATCCGTAGGCACTGGGTTCACTGCAGGCTGCAGTGCTGTGCCACTGGGTTCACTGCAGGGTGCAGTGCCGCGGGCACTGTGTTCACTGGAGGGTGCAGTGCCGTGGCACTGGCTTCATTGGACGGGGCAGTGCCAGGGACACTGGCTTACTGGATGGTAGAGACACGCAGGCCCAGGGTTCACTGCAGGCTTCCCTGCCACGGGAACTGGGTTCACTGGAGGGTGCATTGCCGTGGGCACTTTGTTCACTGGAGGCTGCAGTGACATATGCGCTGGGATCCCTGGAACCTTCACTGCAGTCAGAACTGGGTTCACTGCAGGGTGCAGGGCTGTGGGCACTGCGTTCACTGCAGACTGCAGTGCACCGATCACTGGGATAACTGGAGTGCTGTGCAGTTGGAATGTGTTCCACTACAGGCTGCAATTCTGCGGGCACTGGCTTTACTGGCGGCTGCGTGCCTCGGACACAACGTTCACTACAGAGTGCAGTATGGCAGGCACTGGCATTAATGGAGGCTGCAGATCCTTGGGCACTGAGTTCATAGCAAGCTGCAGTGTTGCAGGCACTTTGTTCCTGGGATGGTGTAGTGCCTTGGGCACTGGATTCACTGGATGGTGCAGTGCCGGGGACACTGGCTTTACTGGAGGGTAGAGACCCGCAGGCCCTGGGTTCACTACATGCTGCACTGCTGCCCGCACTGGGTTCACTGGAGGGTGCATTGCCCCAGGCACTTTGTTCACTGGAGGATGAAGTGCCATGGGCCCTGGGATCCTTGGAATCTGCAGTGCAGTGGGAACTGGGTTCACTGCAGGGTGCAGTGCTGTGGGCACTGGGTTCATTGCAGAATGCAGTGCATGGATCACTGGGATAAATGGAGGCTGCAATGCTGTGGGCACGGGTTTCACTTGAGGCCGCAATGCCACGGGCACTGGCTTTACTGGTGGCTGCAGTGCCACGGACCCAAGGTTCAATGGAGAATGCATTATGGCAGTCACTGGCTTCACTGGAGGCTGCAGAGCCGTGGGCACTGTGTTCATTGCAGGCTGCAGTGTCGCAGGCACTGTGTTCACGGATGGTGTAGTGCCGTGGGCACTGGGTTCACTGGAGGGTGCAGTGCCGCCGACACTGGCTTCACTGGAGGGTGCAGTGCCAGTCTCACTGGCTTCACTGGAGGGTAGAGACCCGCAGGCCCTGGGTTCACTGCAGGCTGCAATGCCTGGGTCAAAGGGTTTCCTGGAGGGTGCATTGCTGCGGGCACTTTGTTCACCGGAGGCTGAAGTGCCCTGCGCACTGGGATCCCTGGAACCTGTAGTGCACTCGGAACTGGGTTCACTGCAGGGTACAGTGTTGTGGGCACTGCGTTCACTGCAGACTGCAGTGCACGGATCACTGGGATAACTTGAGGCTCCAGTGCAGTGAGCACGGGTTTCACTGGACGCTGCAATGCCGCGGACACTGGCTTTACTGGGGGCCGCAGTGTCGCCGACCCTAGGTTCACTCGAGAGTGTGGTACGGTGGGCACTGGCTTTAGTGGAGGCTGCAGATCCGCGGGCACAGGGTCCATAGCAGGCTGCAGTGCCACGGGCACTTTGTTCACTGGATGGTGTAGTGCCCTGGGAACTGGATTCGCTGGAGGCTGCAGTGCCGTGGGCACTGGGTTCACTGCAGGCTGCTTGCCGCCTGAACTCGTTTCAGTGTTGCCTGCAGTGCCGCGGTCACTGGGTCCATTGGGGGCTCCACTGCAGCGATCACTGGGTTCACTGGAGGCTCCAGTGCAGCGGGAACTGGCTTCACTGGAAGTTGCAGTGCCGCGGACACTGGCATTACTAGAGTGTGCTGTGCCGCGGGCACTGGCTTCACTTGACCTGCAGTGGCACGGACACTTGGTTCACTGGAAGGTGCAGTGCTGCGGGCACATGCTTCACTTGAGTTTGCATTGGCATGGACACTTGGTTCACTGGAAGGTGCAGTTCTGCGAAAACTGGCTTCACTGGAGCATGCACTGCCTGGGATACTGGCTTCACTGGAGGGTAGAGATCCGTAGGCACTGGGTTCACTGCAGGGTGCAGTGTTGTGCCACTGGATTCACTGCAGGGGGCAGTGCTGTGGGAACTGGGTTCACTGGAAGGTGCACGATCGCGGGCACTGGCTTCACTGGACGGTGGAGTGCCAGGGATATTGGCTTCACTGGAGGGTAGAGACACGCAGGCCCTGGGTTCACTGCAGGCTTCACTGCCGCGGGAACTGGGTTCCCTGGAGGGTGCATTACCGCAGGCACGTTGTTCACTGGAGGCTGCAGTGCCATATGCATTGGGATCCCTGGAACCTGCAGTGCAGTCAGAACTGGGTTTACTGCAGGGTGCAGGGCTGTGAGCACTGGGTTCACTCCAGACTGCAGTGCAAGGATCACTGGGATAACTGGAGGCTGCAGTGCAGTTGGCACGTGTTTCACTGGAGGCTGCAATGCTGCGGGCACTGGTTTTACTGGTGGCTGCCGTGCCGCGGACCCAAGGTTCAATGGAGAGTGCATTACGGCGGGCACTGGCTTCAATGGAGCCTGCAGAGCCGCCGGCCCTTTGTTCACTGGATGGTGTAGTGCCCTGGGCACTGGGTTAACTGGAGGGTGCCGTGCCAGGGACACTGGCTTTACTGGAGTGTAGAGACCCGCAGGCCCTGGGTTCACTGCAGGTTGCAGTGCCTCGGGCATTGGGTTCACTGGAGGGTGCATTGCCCCAGGCACTTTGTTCACTGGAGGCTGAAGTGCCATGGGCACTGGGATCCTTGGAACCTGCAGTGCAGTGGGAACGGGGTTCACTGCAGGGTGCAGGGCTGTGGACACTGGGTTCACTGCAGACTGAAGTGCACGGATCACTGGGATAACTGGAGGCTGCTGTGCTGTGGGCACGGGTTTCCCTTGAGGCCTCAATTCCGTGGGCACTGGCTTTACTGGGGGCTGCAGTGCCGCCGACCCATGGTTCAGTGGAGATTCCTATACGGCAGGCCCTGGCTTCACTGGAGGCTGTAGAGCCTTGGGCACTGGGTTCATAGCAGGCTGCAGTGCCGCATGCACTTAGTTCACTGGATGCTGTAGTGCCCTGGGCACTGGGTTCCCGGGAGGGTGCAGTGTCGCGGACACTGGTTTCACTGGAGGGTGCAGTGCCACGGACACTGTGGTCACTGGAGGGGCTGTGTCGCAGGCATTGGTTTCATTGGAGGGGGCAGTGCCGCCGGAACTGGGTTCACTGGAGGTTGCAGTGCTATGGGCATGTGTTCACTGGAGGCTGCATACAAGCTGGAACTGGTTTCACTGCATGGTGCAGTGCCGTGGTCAGAGGGTATACAGGAGGCTACAGTGCGCCATGCACTGCATTCACTGGCGGGTGCAGTGCTGCGGGAAGTGGGTTCACTGGAGGCTCCAGGGCCGTGGGATCTGGGTTCACTGGAGGCTGCAGTGCTGCAGGCACTGTGTTCACTGCAGGCTGCATAGAAGCGGGAACTGGGTTCACTGCACGGTGCAGTGCTGCAGGCACTTTGTTCACTGGATGGTGTAGTGCCGTGGGCACTGTGTTCACTGGAGGGTGCAGTGGCAGGGACACTGGCTTCGCTGGAGGGTAGAATCCCGCAGGCCCTGGGTTCACTGGAGGCTGCAGTGCAGCGGGCACTAGGTTCACTGGAGGGTGCATTGCCGCAGGCACTTTGTTCACTGGAGGCCAAAGTGCCATGGGCCCTGGGATAGTTGGAACCTGGGTGCATTCAAAACTAGGTTCACTGCAGGGTGCAGTGCTGTGGGCACTGGGTTTACTGCAGACTTCATTGCACAGATCACTGAGAAAACTGGAGGCTGCAGTGCTGTGGGCACGAGTTTCACTTGAGGCTGCAATGCCGTGGGCACTGGCTTTACTGGCGGCTGCAGTGCCGTGGACCCTAGGATCACTTGAGAGTGCAGTACGGCGGGTGCTGGCTTCAATGGAGGCTGCAGAGCCACGGGCACTGGTTTCATTGCAGCCTGCAGTGTTGCAGGCACTTTGTTCACGGGCTGGTGCAGTGCCGTGGGCACTGGGTTCACTGGAGTGTGCAGTGCCAGGCTCACTGGCTTCACTGGAGGGTAGAGACCCGCAGGCCCTGGGTTCACTGCAGGTTGCAGTGCCGCGGTCAATGTGTTCCCTGGAGTTCATTGCCGCGGGCACTTTGTTCACCGGAGGCTGCAGTGTCATGCACACTGGGATCCCTGGAACCTGTAGTGCACTCAGAACTGGGTTCACTGCAGGGTGCAGTGTTGTGGGCACTGTGTTCAATGCCTACTGCAGTACACGGATCACTGGTCTAACAGGAGGTTCCAATGCAGTGGGCACGTGTTTCACTGGAGGCTGCAATGCCGCGGGCACTGGCTTTACTGGTGGCTGCAGTGCTGTGGACCCAAGGTTCACTACAGAGTGCAGTACGGTGGGCCCTGGAATCAATGGAGGCTGCAGAGCCACGGGCACTGGGTTTATCGCAGGCTGCAGTGTCGCAGGCACTTTGTTCCCGGGATGGTGTAGTGCCGTGGGCTATGGCTGCACTGGATGGTGCCGTGTCGCCAGCACTGGCTTCACTGGAGGTTGCAGTGCCAGGCTCACTGACCTCACTGGAGGGTAGAGACCCGCAGGCCCTGGGTTCACTGCAGGCTGCAGTGCCGCGGTCAATGGGTTCCTTGCAGGGTGCATTGCCACGGACACTTTGTTCCCCAGAGGCTGCAGTGCCATGTGCACTGGGATCCCTGGAACCTGTAATGCACTCGGAACTGGGTTCACTGCAGGGTGCAGTGTTGTGGGCACTGGGTTCACTGAAGACTGTAGTGCATGGATCACTGGGATCACTGGAGGCTCCAGTTCAGTGTGCACGGGTTTCACTGGACGCTGGAATGCCACGGGCACTGGCTTTACTGGGGGCTGCAGTGCCGCCGAACCTAGGTTCACTCGAGAGTGGAGTACGACGGGCACTGGCTTCAATGAAGGCTGCAGAGCCACGGGCACTGGGTTCATAGAAGGCTGCAGTGTCACAGGCACTTTGTTCAGTGGATGGTGTAGTGCCCTGGGCACTGGGTTCACTGGAGGTTGCAGTGCCGCGGGCAATGGGTTCACTGCAGGTTACAGTGCCACGGGAAATGGTTTCCCTGGTGCCTGCAGTGCTGCGGGCACCTGGTTCACTGGAGGCTCCACTGCAGTGATCACTGGGTTCACTGGAGGCTCCAGTGCCGCGGGAACTGGCTTCACTGGAAGGTGTTGCACCACGGACACTGGCTTTACTAGAGTGTGCAATGCCGCGGGCACTGGCTTCACTTGAGGCTGCAGTGGCATGGACACTTGGTTCACTGGAGGGTGCAGTGCCGCGGGCACAGGCCTCACTTGAGCCTGCATTGTCACAGACACGGTTCACTGGAAGGTGCAGTTCCGAGGGCACTGGCTTCGTTGGAGCGTGCAGTGCCGGGGACACTGGCTTCACTGGAGGGTAGAGACCCTCAGGCACTGGGTTCACTGCAGGCTGCAGTGCTCTGCCACTGGGTTCACTGCAGGGTGCAGTGCCGCGGACACTGTGTTCAATGGAGGGTTCAGTGCCGCGGCACTGGCTTCACTGGACGGTGGAGTGCCAGGGACACTGGCTTCACTGGAGGGTAGAGACACGCAGGTCCTGGGTTCACTGCAGGCTTCACTGCCGCGGGAACTGGGTTCACTGGAGGGTGCATTTCTGCGGGCACTTTGTTCACTGGAGGCTGCAGTGCCATATGCACTGGGATCCCTGGAACCTGCAGTGCAGTCAGAACAGGGTTCACTGCAGGGTGCGGGGCTGTGGGCACTGGGTTCACTGCAGACTGCAGTACACGGATCACTGGGTTCACAGGAGGCTGAAGTGCATTTGGCACGTGTTTGACTGGAGGCTGCAATGCCGCGGGCACGGGCTTTACTCACGGCTCCAGTGCCGCGTACCCAAGGTTCACTACAGAGTGCAGTATGGGCGCACTGGCATCAATGGAGGCTGCAGAGCCACGGGAACTGGGTTCATAGCAGGCTGCAGTGTTGCAGGCACTTTGTTCCCGGGATGGTGTAGTGCCGTGGGCACTGGGTTAACTGGAGGGTGCAGTGCCAGGGACACTGACTTTACTGGAGTGTAGAGACCTACAGGCCCTGGGTTCACTGCAGGCTGCAGTGCCGCGGGCACTGGGTTTACTGGAGGGTGCATTGCCCCGGGCACGTTGTTCACTGGAGGCTGAAGTGCCATGGGCACTGGGATCCTTGGAACCTGCAGTGTAGTCGGAACTGGGTTCACTCCAGGGTGCAGTGCTATGGGCACTGGGTTCACTGGAGGGGGCAGTGTCACAGGCATTGGGGGCCCTGGAGGGAGCAGTACCACCGCATCTGGGTTCACTGGAGGCTGCCGTGCTATGGGCAATGTGTTCACTGGAGGCTGCATACAAGCTGGAACTGGTTTCACTGCATGCTGCAGTGCCACGGGCACTGGGTACACAGGAGGCTACAGTGCAGCATGCACTGCATTCAATGGCGGGTGCAGTGCTGTGGGAAGTGGGTTCACTGGAGGCTCCAGTGCCATGGGATCTGGGTTCATTGGAGGCTGCAGTGCTGCGGGCACTGTGTTCACTGCAGGCTGCATAGAAGCGGGAACTGGGTTCACTGCATGGTGCAGTGCTGCGGGCACTTTGTTCACTGGATGGTGTATTGCCGTGGGAACTGGGTTCACTGGAGGGTGCAGTGGCATGGACACTGGCTTCACTGGAGGGTAGAGTCCTGCAGGCCCTGGGTACACTGCAGGCTGCAGTGCCACGGGCACTGGGTTCACTGGAGGGTGTATTGCTGCAGGCACTTTGTTCACTGGATGCTGTAGTGCCCTGGGCACTGGGTTCCCAGGAGGGTACAGTGCCGCGGACACTGGCTTCACTGGAGAGTGCAGTGCTACGAACACTGTGTTCACTGGAGGGGCAGTGTCGCAGTCATTGGGTTCCCTGGAGGGGGCAGTGCCGCCGGAACTGGTTTCACTGGAGGCTGCCGTGCTGCGGGCAATGCGTTCACTGGAGGCTGCATACAAGCTGGAACTGGTTTCACTGCATGGTGCAGTGCCGTGGTCAGAGGGTATACAGGAGGCTACAGTGCACCATGCACTGCATTCACTGGCGGGTGCAGTGCTGCGGGAAGTGGGTTCACTGGAGGTTCCAGTCCCATGGGATCTGGGTTCACTGGAGGCTGCAGTGCTGCAGGCACTGTGTTCACTGCATGCTGCATCGAAGCGGGAACTGGGTTCACTGCATGGTGCAGTGCTACGGGCACTTTGTTCACTGGATGGTGTAGTGCCGTGAGCACTGGGTTCACTGCAGGCTGCCGTGCTGCAAGCACTGGGATCACTGCAGGCTGAAGGTCTGCGGGCACTGGTTTCACTGGAGGCTGCAGGCCGCCAGCACTGAGTTCACTACAGGCTACAGTGCCGTGGGCACTGGGTTCACTTGTGGGTTCACTGGAGGGTGCAGTGCTGTGGCAGTGAGTTCACTGGAGGCTGCAGTGCGGTTGAACTGGGTTCACTGCAGGCTGCAGTCCCCCGGGCACTGGGTTCACTGCAGGATGCAGTTCCGCGGACACTTTTTTCACTGGAGGGTGCGGGTCCGAGGGCACTGGGCTCACTGGAGGCTCCAGTGCCGCGAGCACTGGGCTCACAGGAGGCTGCAGTGGGGCGGGCATTGGGCTCACTGATGGCGGCTGTTCTGCATGAACTGGGATCACTGGATGTTGCAGTGCCGAAGGCTCTGGGTATACTGGAGGCTCCAGTGCCACCGACACTGGGCTCACTGGAGGCTCCAGTTTCGCAGGCACAAGGCCCACAGGAGGCTTCAGTAATGCGGGCACTGTGGTCACTTGAGGCTGCAGTGCCGTGGAAACTGGCCTCAATGGAGGCTGCATTACCGCAGGCACTGGGCAAACTGGTTGCTCCAGTCGCTTGCACTTGGCTCACTGGAGGGTCCAGTGCCATGGGCAATGGGCTCACTGGAGTCTGCAGTGTTGCGGGCACTGGGTTCCCTGGAGGCCGCAGTGATGCGGTCACTGGGCTCTCATGAGGCTGCAGTGCTGTGGAGACTGGGCTCACTGGCGGCTACAGTGATGTGAGCACTGGGCCGACTGTAGGCTGCAGTGGCGCGGGCACTGGGTTCACTGGAGGCTCCAGTGCCGCATGCACTGGGCTCATTGGAGGATGCAGTGCCGTGGGCAGTGGCCTCACTGGAGGCTACAGTGCCGCGGGCACTGGGCTCCCTGGCAGCTGCAATGCTGAGGGCACTGGTTTCACTGGAGGGTGCAGTGCCGCGGTCACTGAGTTCACTGGGGGCTCCAGTGTCGCAGGTACCACGTTCACTGGATGCTGCAGTGCCTGGGTCACTGGGTTCACAGTAGGCTCCTGTGCTGTGGGCTCCTGTGCATGTGGGCATGCAGTGCCGGGATCACTGGGTTCACTGCAGGCTGCAGTGCCGGGATCACTGGGTTCACTGAGGCTGCAGTGCCACGGGCACTGGGTTCACCGGAGGATGCTGTTCTGCGGGCACTGGGTTCACCAGAGACTCCAGTGCTTTGGGCATGTGTTCATGGGAGGCTGCAGTGCCACGGGTACTGGGTTCACTGGAGGCTGCAGTGCTGCGGGCACTGTGTTCACTGGAAGCTGCAGTGCCTCGGGCACTGAGTTCACTGGGGGCTGCAGTGCCGCTGGCAGTTCACTGGAGCTGGAGTGCAGTGGGCATTTGAGCACTGGTCGTTCCAGTGCCATGGTCCCTGAGTGCCCGAACACTCGGGCACTGGAGCCTGGGGGTTGCTGCTTGGGATTTTGTGTCTCCATCTCTCACTGTCTTTCCCCGGGAGGCTCTCTGGTTTGAGCACAGACCTGGAGGCTGCATGGGATTCTGTGTCTCCCTCTTCCTCTGTCCTTCCCAGGAGTTTCTGTGCTGAGACCAAAGAGCCTGGAGGGTGCTTGGAATTCTGTGTCTCCTCTCTCTGTCCTTCTCCTCCAGTTCCTTCACGCACTGGGAAATAGGACTTCAGTCACTGGGAGTGACGACTGCAGTCATTAGAAGTAACTGCAGACATTGAGTGTGTCTTTGACTTCAGTCACTGGGAGTGACTATGACATCAGTCACTGGGAGTGACGTCAGGAGTGACTTCAGTTAGTGGGAGTGACTTCGGGAGTCTTCCGTCAGTGGGATGACTTCGAGAGGGCCTTCCATCACTGTGTGTGACTTCACGAGGGACTTCCGTCACTGGGAGTGACTTCAGTCATTGGGGGTGACTGACTTCAGTCACTGGGCATGCCCTCAGGCCTTGGGCATGCCTGTGCCCTTCAGGCAGTCTTCTAGCCTTCAGGCACAGGGTGAGAATTCAGGCATGGGGCAAGCCCTCAGGCATGGGGCCTGCCTTCAGGCAATGGGCGTGCCTTCAGGCACTGGGCGGGGCTTCATGCATGGGGCAAGGCTTCAGGCACGGGGCTTTCCTTCAGGCATGGGCCTTGCCTGCGGGCAAGGGGCTTGAGTACAGGCACCTGGAGCTGTTTCAGGCAAGAGGCATGCCTTCATGAACACGGGTGACTTCAGGCACATGGAGCGTTTTCAAGCACGGGGCGCATCTTCAACCATGGAGTTTGTCTTCAGGCACTGGGAGCATCTTCAGGTACAGTGAGAGGCTTCATGCACAGGGTGAGACTTCAGGCATGGGGAGCCTCTGTGCTCTTCAGGCACAGGTCGCTCCCTTAGCCACTGGGCTCGCCCTCAGGCACAGGGTGCACTCAGGCAAGGGGTGCGCGGTCACCCATGGGTGCGCCCTCAGAGAGTGCTTGTGCCTTTCAGGCAAAGGGAGTGCCTTCAGGAACGGTGAATGCCTTCAGGCATGGTGAGTGGCTTCAGGAACTGGAGGCTCTGTGCTGGGAGCACCGGGGCCTGGAGCCTCGGTGCTGGGAGCACAGAGCCTGGAGGGGCTGGAAGGGATTCTGTGTCTCCCTCTGTCTCTGTCCTTCCCTGGGAGTTTCCGTGCTGAGACCACAGAGCCTGGAGGCTGCTTGGAATTCTGTGTCTCGCTCTCTCTGTCCTTCCCCTGTGATTTCTTCAGGCACTGGGAGTGCCAACTTCAGGCACTGGCAGTGAAGACTTCAGGCACTGGTAGTAACCACTGCAGTCACTAGGAGTAACTTCAGACACTGTGTGTGACTTTGACTTCAGTCGCTGTGAGTGACTATGACATCAGCCACTGTGAGTGGCTTTGACTTCAGTCCCTGGGAGTGACTTCAGTCCCTGGGAATGACTTCGGGAGTGACTTCTGTCACTGGGAGAGGGACTTCCAGAGGGACTTCCGTCACTGGGAGTGAATTCGCGAATGACTTCTGTCACTGGGAGTGACATCGGGAGTGACTTCTGTCACAGGGAGTGACTTCAGGAGAGACTTCCCTCACTGGGAGTGACATAGTGAGTGATTTCCATCACTGGGCATGACTTCGGGAGAGGCTTCCATCACTTGGAATGACTTTGGGAGTAACTTCCTTCACTGGGAGTGACTTTGACTTCAGTCACTGGGAGTGACTTTGGGAGTGACTTCATGCACTGGGCATGACTCAGTCATTGGGGGTGACAGACTTCAGTCACTGGGCATGCCCTCAGGCACTGGGCATGCCTTGCCATTCAGGCATAGAGCAAGCCTTCAGGCATGGTGCGTGCCTTCAGACAAGGGGTGTGCCTTCAGGCACTAGGCGGGGCTTCATGCATGGGTCTTGTCTTCAGGCACTTGGAGCCCCTTCAGGTACAGTGAGCAGCTTCATGCACAGGGCGCGACTTCAGGCAAGGGGAGTTCTGTGCTCTTCAGGCACAGGGCGTGCCATCAGGCACTGGGCTCGCCATCAGGCACAGGGCGCCCTCAGCCCGGTGTGCGCCGTCAGGCATGGGGCGTGCCTTCAGGGAATGCCTGTGCCCTTGAGTCAAGTGGAGTGTTTTCTGGCATGGGGCTTGCCTTCAGGCATGTGGAGCATCTTCAGGCATGGGGTGCGGCTTCAGGCACAGAGAGCTCCTGTGCCATTCAGGTAAGGGGAGCACATGTGCCTTTCAACAAGGGATGCCCCATCATGCACAGGATGCTCATTGAGACTCACAGCATGCCCTCAGGCATGGGGTGCGCCCTCAGTACCTCTGCCTTTCAGGCAAAGGGAGTGCCTTCAGGCATGGTGAGTGGCTTCAGGAAGTGGAGCTGTGCAGGGAGCACAGGGCCTGGAGGCTTCATGAGATTCTGTCTCCCTCTCTCTCTGTCCTTCCCCGGGAGGCTCTGTGCTGAGACCACAGAGCCTGGAGGCTGTTTGGAATTCTGTGTCTCCTTTTCTCTGTGTCCTTCCCCTGCAGTTCCTTCAGGCACTGGGAGTGACGACTGCAGTCACTAGGAGTAACTGCAGACACTGAGTGTGACTTTGACTTCAGTCACTGTGAGTGACTATGACATCAGTCACAGGGAGTGACTTTGACTTCAGTCACTTGTCGTGACGTCAGGAGTGACTTCAGTCACTAGGAGTGACTTCGGGAGTGACTTCTGTCACAGGGAGTGACTTCAAGAGGGACTACCTTCACTGGGTGTGACTTGGCAAGGGACTTCGGTTTCTGGGAGTGACTTTGCCAGTGACTTCCATCACAGGGAGTGACTTTGTGAGAGACTTCCCTCTCTGGGAGTGACTTTGGGAGTCACTTTATTTACTGGGAGTGACTTTGACTTTAGTCACTGGGAGTGACTTTGGGAGTGTCTTCACTCACTGGGCAAGACCTCAGTCATTGGGAGTGACTGACTTCAATCCTTGGACATGTCCACAGTGCCCTCCAGGCAGGGGGCTAGCCTTCAGGCACAGGGTGAGAATTCAGGCATGGGGCAAGCCTTCAGGCATGGGGCAAGCCTTCAGGCATGGAGCGTGCCTTCAGGCAAGGGTGTGCCTTCAGGCACTGGGCGGGGCTTCATGCATGGGGCAAGGCTTCAGGCACGGGGCTTTCCTTCAGGCATGGGCCTTGCCTGCGGGCAAGGGGCTTGAGTACAGGCACCTGGAGCTGTTTCAGGCAAGAGGCATGCCTTCAGGAACAGGGAGCAGCTTCAGGCACAGGGAGCTTCTTTAGGCACGTGGCACACCTTCAACCATGGGGCTTGTCATCAGGCACTGGGAGCACCTTTAGGTACAGGGAGCAGCTTCATGCACAGGGCGCAACTTAAGGCACAGGGGGAGTCTGTGCTACAGGCACGGGGCGCCCTCTGGCGAGGGGTGCTCTGTCAGGCATGGTATGCGCCTTCAGGGAGTGCCTGTGCCTTTCATTCAAGGGGAGCGCCTTCAGGCATGGAACATGCCTTCAGGCACAGGGTGTGCCTTCAGGCACTGGGAGAGGCATGATGCATGGGCGCTGCTTCAGTCAATGGGCTTGCTGTCAGGCAGTGGGCTTGCCTACAGGCATACAGAGCTCTATCAGGCATGGGTCGTGTCTTCTGGAACAGGGAGTGGCTTCAGGCACAGGGAGCATCTTCAGGCAAGGGGTGCACCTTCAGCCATGGGGCTTGTCTTCAGGTACTGGGAGCGCCTTCAGGCACAGGGAGCAGCTTCATGCAAGGGGCGCGCCTTCAGGCAAGGGGAGCATCTGTGCTCTTCAGGCATGGGGCACGCAGTCAGGCATGGGGCGAACCATTAGGCATAGGGAGTGGCTTCAGGCATGGTGCATGGCTTCAGGCATGGGGCGCAGCTTCAGGCAAGAGGAGGTCCTGTGCCATTCAGGCAAGGGGAGCGCCTGTGACACTCAGGCACGGAATGCCCCATCCTGCGCAGGGAGCTCAGTCAGACTCAGGGCATGCCTTCAGGCATGGGGTATGCCTTTAGAGAGTGCTGGTGCCTTTCAGGCAAGGGGAGTGCCTTCAGACAAGGGGAGTGCCTTCAGGCATTGGAGGCTCTGTTCTGTGAGCACAGAGCCTGGGGGTTCTGTGCTGGGAGTACAGAGCATGGAGGGGCTTCTTGGGATTCTATGTCTCCCTCTCTGTCCTTCCCCAGGAGGCTCTGTGGTGAGAGCACAGAGCCTGGCGCCTGCTTGGGGTTCTGTGTCTCCCTCTCACCCTGTCCTTCCCCTGGAGTGTCTTCACGCACTGGGAGTGCCAATTTCAGGCACTGGGAGTGATGACTGCAGTCCCTGTGAGTGGAGACTCCATTCACTGGGAGTAACTGCAGACACTTAGAGTGACTTTGACTTCAGTCTCTGGGAGTGACTATGACATCAGTCACTGGGAATGACTTTGACTTCAGTCACTTGGAATGACTTCAGGAGCAACTTCAGTCACTGGGAGTGACTTCGGGCGTGACTTCAGTCACTGGGAATGACTTCGAGAGGGACTTCCCTCATTGGGAGTGACTTCGGGCATGACATTTGTCACTGGGAGTGATATCTGGAGTGACATCGGTCACTGGCAGTCACTTATTGAGTGACTTTCATCACTGGGAGTGACTTCGGGAGAGACTTCCATCACTGGGAGTGATTTTGGGATGACTTCCTTCACTGGGAGTGACTTTGTCTTCAGTCACTGGGAGTGACTTTGACTTCATTCCCTGGGATTGACTTTGGGAGTGACTTCATTCACTGGGCATGACTTCAGACATTGGGAGTGACTGACTTCAGGCACTGGGTATGCCCTCAGGCACTGGGCATGGCTAACCCTTCAGGCAAGGGGCGAGCCTTCTGGCATGGGTGGAGACTTCAGGCAAGGGGCGAGCCTTCAGGCAAGGGCGAGCCTTCAGGCAAGGGCGAGCCTGAAGGCATTGGACCTGCCTTCAGGCATGGGACATGGCTTCATGCTCCGGGCATGGCTTTAGGCAAGGGGCTTGCCTTCAGGTAAGGGGCTTGTCTTTAGGCATGGGGCATGCCTTCAGGCACAGGGAGCGGCTTCAGGCAAGGGGCTTGCCTTCAGGTACTGGGAGCATCTGTGCCCTTCAGGACACTTTCCATGGAAAGTAATACTGCACCACTTCTGTCCCCACATGTGTGTGGTCATATCAGATTTAGGAATTTTGTCCTCATTGAGAGAGAGAGAGAGAGAGAGAGAGAGAGGGAGAGAGAGAGAGAGAGAGAGAGAGAGAGAGTCTTAGCTAGTGTTTGGGTTTGGGCCAGGGACTTAGATAGGGCTGAATGGACAGGAGACCTGTGATCACCCTGGAAGGCTGAAGTGAGGGCCCATGCACTAATGCGTGTAAGGTTTAGGATTATGGTAAGAGTTGGTGTGAACTTTAGGTTGAGGGGTATGGTGCGGGTCAAGGTTACTGTTAGGTTTAGGTCCCAGGAGGTTCTAGGCATTGAACCCCTAGCAGTGCAGTGGTCTCCACATAGGGTTGAATGGAGACTGCATGAAAGCCTCTAGTTCAGGCTTCGTCTTTCCATGCCAGAGCCAGCCTCCCGTGTGTGCCACTCTTCAGTTGGGCCTCAGCACCCTCCCTGTGCAACTCCATGCCAGCAGTGGAATTGACATGATGATGTTCCAATTCCATACCGAATAATACTTCAGGGGTCTGGGCCCTATGGGCGTGGTGTTCTCAGAATTAGGAACTCTATCCCCATTGGGAGAGAGCCATCGCTAAGGTTAGGGTATGTTCCAGCGCCATAAGCACGGCTGAAGCGACACCAGTCCGTTGAGCTACATAGGGGGCTGAATAGGGCACATGCACAGTTGCAGGTCAGATGTAGGGTTACGGTTAGAGTTGGTGAGGTGGGTGTGTATAGTTATGTTCATTGTTATAGTTCTGTTCATAGTTATGTTCATGGTGAGGTTGGTGTGTATAGTTATGTTCATTATTGGGTTTGGGGTTAAGTCCTAGGTGGCTCCTAGCGATAAGCCAACAGCAATGCAGTGAGCTTCCCGGAGGGCTCAGTGGAGGGCATATTGCAGGTTGTCCGTCATGCTTAGTCTTTGTTTGCCAGGGCAAGCCTCCATCGTGGGCCATTCTTTGAGCCTCAGTAAAACCACTTCTGCAGCAACATCTGGGCTTTGGATATTACATGGTGATATTCCACATTCCACGCCGAGTAATACTCCTCCTCCTCTGGACTCCATGTGTGTGGTATCCTCAGACTAAAGAATTGGGTCACCATCAGGAGAGAGCCTTAGTTTGAGTTAGGGTTTGCTTCAAGGCCATAAGCATGCTGAAGCAACACTACTCATGTTATCTACATGGGGTGTTGGCTGAGGGACCATGCGCATGTGAGGGCTGGTGTAGGATTAGCGTTAGAGTTGGAGTGAGGTTTAGGTTGAGGAGTACTGTGAGGGTCACGGTCAGGGTTAGGGTCCAGGAGGCCCTAGGTGCTGAAACCCAAGCAGTGCAGTGATCTCCCTGGAGGGCTGAGGGAGGTCGCATTGGAGGGTGCCGGCCAGGCTTAGTCTTTAGGGGCTAGGGCCAGCCTTGGATATGGACCACACTTTGGTTGGGCCTCAGCCACCCCCTTGTGCAGCTCCCTCTGGGCTTTGGCAATTACCTGGTCATGTTCCACGTTCCATGCCGAGGAATCCGGCTCCTTTTCTGAACCCCACATGTGTGGTTTGCACAGAAGTAAGTATTGGGTCACCATCGGGAGACAGCCTAAAATGGAGTTCGGGTTCGGTCCAGGGACGTAAGCAGGGCTGAAGCGACAGCAGTCCCGTGATCTCCCTGGAGGGCTGAAGTGAGGGTCCCTGCGAGGGTGCGGGTCAGTTGTAGGTTATGTTTAGGGGTGATGTTTAGGTTGAGGTGTACTTTGAAGGTCATGGTTATTGTTAGGTCTCATGAGGCTCTAGGTGCAACAACCCCAGGAAGGATATGGTCTCCAAGAGGGGCTGAGTGGATCCCACATGGGATTGTGCTGATCAGGCTTTGTCTTTGAGTGCCCGATCAAGCCTCCTGTGTGAGTCACTCTTCAGTTGGGCCTCAGGAACCCCCTTGTGCAGCTACTTGTGGGTAATGGAAATGACACGATTATGCTCCAAGATGCATGCCGAGGAATCCTGCAAAGCTTTGGGCCCCATGTGTGTGGTCTCTCAGAGTTAGGCATTGGATCACCATCGGGATTCAGCCACAACTAGGGTTAGGGTTCGGTCCAGGGAGGTAAGCAAGGCCGAAGCAACAGCAATCCCGTTACCTTCATGGAGGTTTCAATGAGGGCCCATGCGCGGGTGAGGGTCTGGTGTAGGGTGTCAGGTGAAGCCTTAGAGCTGGGGTGAGGTTGAGGTTGAGGAGTATGTTGATGGTCACGTTTACGGTTTGGGTTAGATTCCAGGAGGTACGAGGTGCTGTACCCCAAGGAGTCCAGTGGTCTCACTGGAGGAATCAGTGGAGGGCAAATGGTAGGTTGCCCTCAGGCTTAGTCTTTGGGTGCCGAAGCCAGCATCAGTTGTGGGGCAATCTTCGGATGGGCCTCAGCAAACCCTTTGTGCAGCTTCCTCTGGGCTTTGGAAATTACCTGTCGATGTTCCACGTTCCATGTGAGTAACGCTGCAGTGCTTCTGGGCCCCATATGCGTGGTGACTGAGACTTAGGAATTTGTTCCTCAATGAGAGAGAGTCATTACTAGGGTTAGGTATCGGCCCAGGGATGTCGATAGGGCCAAATCCACATGAGTCCGTGATCGTTCTGGAGGACTCCATAGGGCCCATGCTTGGGTGCGGGTCACGTGTAGGGTTAGCGTTAGAGTTGGTGTGAAGTTTAGGTTGAGGTGTATGGTGAGGGTCAAGTTTAGTGTTAGGGTTAGGTCCCAGGAGGTTCCAGGCAATGAATACCTAGCAGTGCAGTGGTCTCCACAGAGGGCTGAGTGGAAGCTGCATGCAAGTCTACAGTTCAGACTAATTCTTTGCATGCCAGGGCAGCATCCTATGTGTGACACTCTTCAGTTGGGTCTCAGCAACCTCTTTGTTCAGCTCCATCCCAGCAGTGCAAATGAAATGATGATGTTCCAATTCCATCCTGAAGTATACTGCAGGGGTTTGGACCCTATGTGCATGGTGTTCTCAGAGTTAGGAACTGTATCCCCATTGGGGGGAGCCATAGCTAGGGTCAGGATTCGGTCCAGGGACATAAGCAGTGCGAGGTGACACCAGTCCCATTATCTACATGGAGGGCTGTATGAGAGCCCATGCAGGGGAGCAGGTCAGGTGTAGCATTACCTTTAGAGTTGGGGTGAGGTTGAGGATGATGTGTATGGTTCTGGTCAATATAATGGTTAGGTTTTGTCCCAGGTCCCCCAGACGCTGAAGCACCAGCAGTGCTGGTCTTCCTGCAGGGTTCAGTGGTGAGCACATGGGAGGGTGTAGGTCATGCTTAGTCTTTGAAAGCCAGTATGAGCCTCCTTTGCGGGCCACACTTTGGTTGAGCCTCAGGAACTGCTTCTGAAGCAACATCTGGGCTTTGGATATTACATGGTGATATTCCATGTTCCATGCCGAGGAATCCGCCTCTTCTTCTGGAAGGGAGGTATCCTCAGACTTAAGAATCGGGTCACCATCTGGAGAGAGCTTTAGATAGAGTTCGATTTCAGACCAGGGCCATAAGGGGGGCCACAGCTACCCCATTCCACTTACCTCCATGGGGTGATGAATGATAGCCAGTGTGCAGGTGAGGGTCAGTTGTAGGGTTAGCGTTAGTGTAGGAATGAGTTTGAGGTTCAGAGTATGGTGAGGGTCACGGTTAGTGTTAGGGTTATTGCCCAAGTAATTCCAGGCGGTGAATCCCTAGCATCGCAGTGGTCTCCACAGAAGGCTGAGTGGTGGCTGCATGGGAGCCTTCAGTTCAGACTTATTCTTTGTGTTTCAAGGCCAGCCTCTTGTGTGTGCCACTATTCATTGGGTCTCAGTAGCCTCCTGGGGCAGCTCCACCCCAGCAGTGGAAACGAAATGATGATGTTCCACTTCCATACCGAATAATACTGTAGGGGTTTTGACCTATATGCATGGTGTTTCAGAATTAGGATCTGGATATCCATTGGGAGAGAACCATGGATAGGGTGAGGTTCTGTCCAGGGACATAAGCAGGGCTGAAGAGACACCGGTCCCGCTATCTCCATAAGGGCCTGTATGAGGGCCAATGCACGGGTGAGGGTCAGGTGTAGGGTTAGCATTAGGGTTGGGCTGAGGTATAGGTTGAGTAGTATGGGGAGGGTCACGGTTGGGGTTAGGGCTAGGTTCCAGGAGGCCCAAGTTGCCAAATCCATGGCAGTGCAGTTGTTTCCCTTGGGGACCCAGAGGAGGGTGCATGGGAGGGTGCCGGTCATGCTTATTCTTTGGGTGCCAAGGCCAGCCTCTTGTGTGGGCCACTCTTCAGTTGGTTCTCAGCAACCCCCTTGTGCAGCTCCCTCTGGGCTTTGGAAATGGCATGGTGTTGTTCCCCGTTCCATGCCAAGTAAGCCTGCACCGCATCTGGGATACATGTGCGTGGTTTTCTCCGAGTTAGGAATTGGGTCCCCATCGGGAATGAGCCATAGCTAGGGCAAGGGTTTGATCCAGGGAAGGGATGTAAGCAAGGCCGAAGGAACAACAATTCTTTACCTCCATGAGGGCTGAATGAGGGCTCATGCACGGATGCGGGTCACGTGTAGGGTTAGCGTTAGACTTAGGGTGAGGTTCCGATTGAGGAGTATGGAGTGGGTCATGATTAGGGTGAGGGATAGCTCCAAGGAGTCCCCAGGTGATGAACCCCATGCAGTGCAGTGGTCTCCTGGGATGGCTCAGTGGAGGGCACACGGGAGGGTTCTGGTCAGGCTTAGTCTTTGGTTACCAGTGCCAGCCTTGCATGTGGGCCACTTTTGGGCCTCAGCAAGCACTTTGGCACCTCCCTCTGGTATTTGGACATGACATGGTGGTGGTCCATGCTCCATGTGGAGTAATCCTGCACCGCTTCTGGGCCACAGGTGCGTGATATTCTCTGCATTAGGAATTGGATCCCCATCGGGATAGAGAAATAGCTAGGGTTAGAGTTAGATCCAGGGACATAAGCAAGGCCAAAGCAACAACAATCTATTTATCTCCAGTGAGTATGAATGAGGGCCATGTGCGGTAGCTGGTCAGGTGTAGGGTTAGTGTTAGAATTGGGGTGAGGTTTAGGTTGAGGAATACAGCGAGGATCATGGTTAGGGTTAGGGGTAGGTTCCAGGAGGCGCTTAAGTGCAGAAACCTAAGTAGTGCAGTGGTCTCCTAGAGGGTTGAGTGGAGGGCGCAAAGGATGGTGCCATTCCTTCTTAGTCTTAGGGTGTCAAGGCCACCCTTTGGTGTAGGACACTCCTTAGTTGGGCCTCAGCAGAGCCCTTGTTCAGCTCCCTCTGACCTTTGGAAATGACATGGTGATGTTCCAGGTTCCAAGCCGAGTGATTTACACCATGAGCGTGCTGTTGTCAGTCATTGGAATTGGGTTCCCACGAGGAGGAGACTTAGCTAGGGTTAGGGTTCAGTGCAGGGACATCACCAGGCCAGACTGACTCCAGTCTCGTGAATTTCATGGAGGGCTTAAGTGAGAAACCTTGCGAGGGTACGGGTCTGGTATAGAGTTAGTGTGAGAGATGGGTTTCAGTTTAGGTTGAGGGCTAGGTTCAGGGTTCTGGTTACGGTTGGGGTTAGGTCCCAGGAGGCTCCAGATGCTGAACCCACAGCAGTGCAGTGGTCTCCCTGAAGTGCTGACTGGAGTACACAATGGATGCTGCGGGTCAGGGTTAGTCTTTCGGTTGCCAGGCCAGACAAGTGTTTCTGGCACTCTTCGGGTAAGCCTCAGGAATGCTCTCGGGCACAACGGAGGCTGCCGGTCAGGATTAGTCTTTGGGTTCCAAGGCTATACAAGTGTATTGGACACTCTTTGGGGGAGACCTCAGGAATCCTCTTATGCAGCAGCAGCTGGGCTTTGGAAATGACATGGTGATGTTCCACATTCCACGCCGAGTGATCCTGCACTGCTTCTCAACCCCATGTGCATTCTGTTGTCAGACATTGTAATTGGATACCCATGGGGAGTGAGTTTTAGCTAGGGTTAGGGTTCAGTGCAGGGATGTGGCCAGAGCCAAAGGACTCCAGTCTCGTGATCTCCCTCGAGGGCTGAAGTGAGGGCACATGCGCTGGTGTGGGTCTGGTGTAGAGGTATTGTGAGATATATGGTCAGGTGAGATTGAGGGTTATCATCAGGGTTATGGTTAGGGTTAGGGTAGGTCAAAGAAGGATCCAGGCGCTGTACCCACAGCAGTGCAGTTGTCTCCCCGAAGGGCTGAGTCAGTGCACAATGGAGGCTGCTCATCAGAATTAGTCTCTGGGTTCCAAGGACGGACAACTCTGTAAGGTCTGGTGTAGATAGGTGGGTCTAGTGTGATAGAAACTGTTAGATTTAGGTTGAGGGTTATGGTTAGGGTTACGGTTAGGTTTACAGTTAGGTCCCAGGAGTCTCCAGGCATTGAACCCACAGCAGTGCAGTCGTCTCCTGGAAGGGTTGAGCGGAGTGCACAATAGAGGCTGCCAGTCAGGAATAGTCTTCGGTTTCCAAGGCCAGACAACGGTATTGGGCACGCTTCAGTTAGGCCTGTTGAATCCTCGAGTGCAGTGGCAGCCGGGCTTTTGAAATGACATGATGATGTTCCACATTCCACACCAAGTATTCCTGCACTGCTTCTCAATTTCATGTGCGTGCTGATGTCAGACTGTGAATTGGGTCCCCATGGGGAAGGAGCCTTAGCCAGGGTTAGGGTTCGGTGCAGGGAAGTCACCAGGGCCAAAGCAACTCCAGTCTAGTGATATCCCCCAAGGGCTGACCTGAGATCCCATGCGAGGGTGTGGCTCAAGTGTAGGGTTAGGGTTAGAAACAGGGTTACGATTAGGTTGAGGGTTATGGTTAGGGGTACAGTTAGGGTTTTCTTCGTTCCCAAGGCTCCATGCGCTGA
The DNA here is from genome assembly GCF_022837055.1 of Prionailurus viverrinus. Classification (NCBI taxonomy): domain Eukaryota; kingdom Metazoa; phylum Chordata; class Mammalia; order Carnivora; family Felidae; genus Prionailurus; species Prionailurus viverrinus. The sequence continues at coordinate 49,678 of NW_025927657.1, read as the reverse complement.
ACCCACAGCAGTGCAGTTGCCTCCACAAATGACTGAGTGGTGTGCACAACGAGGCTGCGGGTCAGGATTAATCTTTGGGTTCTAAGGACAGACAACTGTATCTGGTCTGGTGTAGATAGGTTTGTCTAGTGTGAGTGTTAGGGTTAGGTTTAGGTTGAGGGTTAGCATTGGGTCCTGGTTAGCATTAGGGTTAGGTCCCAGGATGTTCCAGGCACTGAAACCATAGCAGAGCAGGTGTCTCCCCAAAGGGCGGAAGGGCGTACACAAGGGAGGGTGCTGGTCAGGCTTAGTATTTTGGTTCCAAGGCCAGACAACTGTATGGGCCACCCATCGTTTAGGCCTCAGGAATCCTCTTGTGCAGCTGCAGCCGTGCTTTGGAAATACATGGAGATGTCCACATTCAATGCTGAGTGTTCCTGAACCGTTTCTGGTCCTGGTGTGTGTGCTGTTATTAGTCTTTCGATATGGATCCCCATGGGGAGAGGGCCTTAGGTTATAGTTTTAGATTTAGCGGGTAGAGTTAGAGCGTTAGGATGAGGGTTTTAGGGTTAGAGTTAGAGGCTGATGGTTAGAGGGTTAGGGTAAGGTTAGGGTTAGTTAGGGTTATGTTTATGTTTACGGTTAGTTAGAGGTAGGACTAGGGTTAGGGGAAGGGTAGGGGCAGGATTTAGCATTAGGGTTATGGTTAGGGTTAGGTGTTAGGTTTAGGTGGTGGGATTTTGTTTAGTGATAGGGTTAGGAATTGGGCAAAGTGTAGGTCATGCTTGCATCCCCACTTTGAGCGGGAAGGTGTTCATGCGTGGACACCACCCTCCATGTTCAAGGGATTGTGTTCTTGCTATCGCCCCAGTCTCTCTGCACTGTAGGTTGTTCTTGCCTTGCCCATTCCAGCTTTGCTCTGGTGTTTTTCACACTGTCACCCCACCCCCTCTCGGTATGGTAAGAATTCACGTTCCACCCAATCGCTTTTGGTGCAAGGGGTGTGTTCACACATGCGACCCTCCACACCCTCTCCGTGCGATGGTGCAACCCATGAGCCTCACCGCTCCTTAGATTGGGATTACTGATGCCAGTATTAAATCTGATACTGATGCCAGTATTAAATCATGAATATCTCTTTTCTCTTTCACAACTGAAGAAGTAGGCGTTTCTTAAGGTAAGGTTTATGGTTAGGATTAATGTTAGGTGTCAGTTAAGGTTTAGGGCATGGTGCAATCCCTCTTGGTGTGGGATGGCTTCACGAATGTGTCCCATCTGCTTCCCTTTATCCGTGATGTAGCAGTGATATTCCTTGTAATTCAGATGTTTTCCTTGGCACCTGGATGTCTCTGAGTTAAGCGTCCCACTTCATCTTGGTTCATGATCTCTCGGTTTCTGGTCTTGAGCCCTGGGTAGCTTCTGTGCTGATTGCTGGGAATCTGGAGCCTGCTTCAGATACTATCTGTCTCTCTCTCTCTCTCTCTCTCTCTCTCTCTCTCTCTCTCTCTGCCCATGCCCCACTTGTGTGCTTTGTGTCTTTCAAAAATTAATGTACCTAAAATCATTTGCAATCCGACATTTCCTGGATGGCTCTTTTCACTTTCATTGCTGAAGTAGCAGGCGTCTGTCTCGTTCATTGTTCTTTTGTTATCTTTGGCATAGCTGACAACATATACGACATTTCCCCATCCAGCATCGGGGATGCACAGCATTTCTTCTACTAGCCGGACACCTCTCATCCACTGTAACACTGCATTCCTCTAGAGCATCCCACATGCTCTCGGAAACTGGACTGTAACTGTGGATGGTAGCAGTGTCCCATAGTCTTCTGATGGTATTTCAGGAGGTTTTTCATTCGTATCTTTGGTTACCTGAGTGTCTTCTGACATCTCTCATGTTTCCACTAGGCCGCCGCTATGATGCTCCACAGGGAACCTGAAGCACACAGGGATTCAGGAGCAGACCAACTACCGCTTGGCTCCCACAAATGGTCGCCTTGGAACTCTTTATGGAAGAGGAGAAAACACCCACCACCACCGTTTCATAACCCTGCACCGAATGTGGAGACAACAATCACCTACCCCCAAAGGAACTCTACCAGGGTACATGTATCAAACCTAAGGTGTTGGTTATGTATTTTGGGTCAATAAGTGAGGTTGTACTTTTGACTGGTAAGTGTACATCTAAATCCCTCAGAGGGGATATTCTCTGAGGTCACCCCAACCTAAATTGTTGGCCCATGGGGAGATGTGTTGTCCCTATTGACTGTATTGATGTTGTCTCTGTAGGCCAGTGAATTAAAGCTCCATAGGGTCTTGTCCTGTTCTTGCCTCTTCACGGGAATGTCCATTTCACCTATTGAAAAAGAGCAAGTGAGTAGTGTTGCCACTATTAAATCTGACGTTTCATGAATGAGTCTTTTCACTTTCATGGCTGAAGAAGCAGCATCTCTTATAATGAGGGTTAGGGTTTGGGTTACCCTGAGGATTAGGGTAAGGGTTAAGTCATGCTTGCATCCCCGTTTTGGCAAGGGAGGAACGTCACACCTGACCCCCGCCACCGTCCTTGCGGAACGGTGTTCAGGCATGCAGCCTGCCTCCCCTCCACAAGGGAGTAGTGATGCCACTACTTAATGTGTTGTTTCATGAATGGCTCTTTTCCCTTTCACAGCTGAGGAAGCAGGCATTTCTTAAGGTAGGTGTTACGGTTAGGATTGCCGTTCATGGTTAGGGTAAGGGATAGGCCATGCCTGCACCCTCCGTTGGAGTGGGAGGGCGTTCACACATGAGCCACACCCCCCTCATCTCGGGAGGGTGTTCACCAATAGGAACCAGTCCCCTTCAGCGGGGATGTTGATGTATGCGCCTGCACCCATCTCGTGTGCGAGGGTGTTCATGCATGGACACCACAACCCTTGGCGAGGGAGGGCATTTGTCCATGCACCATGCCCTCCTTGGCTCAGGAGGTGTTCACGCATGAGCACAGTGACCCCTTGGCTTGAGAAGGTGTTCAGGTAGGTGCATGAACCTGCCCCCCAGCGTGGGAGGGGGTTCACGCATGTGCCCTCCCCCCTCAGGCGCTGGAGGGGGTCACCTGTGCATAGCACCACTAGTCAGCAAGGGAGTAGTGATGCCACTATTAAATCTGACATTTCATGGACGGCTGCTTTCACTTTCACAGCTGAAGAAGCATGCTTCTCTTAAGGTCAGGGGTAGGGTTAGCATTACAGTTAGGGGTTAAGATAAGGGCTAGGTCATACTTGCTCTCCCCCCTCAGCACGGGAAGACTTCACGCATCACCCCACTAACCTGAGCAAGGGAGAGTGTTCACCCTTTCACCCCAATCCCTGAGAGTGGTAAAATATTGAAGCACGTGCTCCACTCCACTTCCGCTGGGGAGGGCTTTCACACATGCGTGGATCCCCCTTTCGGGACACATTGTTCACGTATGTGCATGACCACCTGTCGGGTCAGGAGGGTGTTCACTCATGGGCACACCCCACCTCTGCATGAGAGATGGTTCATGCATGTGTCTTGCTCACCTCAGCAGGGAGGGTTTTTACGCATGTGCACAGCCCCACCTTGGTGTGGGAGGAGGTCACCCATGCAGAGTGCCACCCTTCAATCAGGGAATAGTGATGCCATTATTAAATGTGACGTTTCATGAATGGTTCTTTTCAATTTCACAGCTGAAGTTGCAGACAACTCTTAAGGTAAGGGTCTGGGTTAGCATTACCATTAACAGTTAGGGTAAGGGTTAGGTCATGCTTCCACACCCACCCCCTCGTCTCCAGAGTGTATTCACGCAATAGCACCGCCCCTCAATGTGGGAGAATATTCATGCATGTGTCCTGCCCCCTTCAGGGTGGGAGGGTGTTCACACACGTGCCCCATCCTCTTCAGCTTGTAAGTGCGTTCACGCATTCTCACATTTGCACCACCCGTCCCAAGGTGAGGGAGGGTGTTGACACCTGTGCCCTGTCTCCCTCGGCATGGGAGGTGGTTCACACATGCTCCTCATCCCCTCGGTGATGGAGGGTGTCACCCATGAACAGTGCCACCCCTCGGAGAGGGAGTACTGTTGCCGCTATCAAATGTGACCTTTCATCAATGATTCTTTTCACTTTCACAGCTGAAGAAGCATGCATCACTTAAGGTAAGGGTTAGGGTTAGCATTACATTTAGGCTTTAGGGTAAGGGTTAGGTCATGCTTGCTCCCCCTCTCTGCACGACAGGTGTTTCACTAATACTCCATGCCCCCCCTGGCACAGATGGATACAGCCCTCCGTCCGTGTAGAAGGGTGTTCTCACGCACAACCCTCCTTGTTGACGGAGGGCGTTTGTGCACGCACCCTGCCCCATTAGTGCGGGAGTTTGTTCTCGTGTGTGTAAGGCCCCCTCCTGGCGGAAGGGCGTTCACCCATGTGCACCATCCCCCCACTTTGGCATGGGAAGGTGTTGACCTATGTGACGTGACACGTCAGCATGGGGGAATATTCACGCATCTGCCCCGCCCCCCTCTGCCTAGGAGGGTGTTCATGCATGAGCACAGCCACCAGTCAGTGAGGGACGGTATTCATGCATGCACACAACAACCCCTCCATGAAGGAGGGCAGTCACATACACGTCATGCATCCCTCCACAAGGGAATGGTTCAAGCGTGTGCCGCATACGCATTTTGGCACAGGAGGGTGTTGACCTATGCACCTTACCCCCTCAGCGCTGGAGGGTGTTCATAGATGTGCACAGCCTCCGTTGTGGCGAAAGTGTGAACCCCGGCTAGGGGAGGGATGCCATTCGCACGTAGGCCCCGCCCCATACCCCTGGGTGCTGTTCACACATGTGCACAGCTCTCCCTACTGGCGGAAGAGTGTTCACACATGCGCAAAACTCCTGCTCCAAGAGGTAGGGCGTTTCCACATGAGCACAATCCCCATCAGTGAGGGAGGGCATGCATGCATGCTCCTTGCCCACTACCACAGGAGGCTGTACAGGCATGCGCACAGCCCCCCCTACTGGTGTATGTTCACGCATGCACACAGCTCCCCTCAATGAGGGAAGGCATTTGCACATGTGCCCCCTTCCGCTGGGCAAGGAAGGGTGTTCAGGCATGCACAGAACCACTACCTCAGCCAGGGAGGTCGTTGGTGCATGCGCCCTGCCCCACTTAGCACAGGAGGTGGTTCAGGCTTCCGCCTGGCCCCCTGTCAGCATGTGAGTCGGTCACCCATGCACAGCGCCACCCCTCAGGGAGGAAGTACTGATGTCACTATTGAATGTGATGTTTCATGAATGGTTCTTTTCACTTTCACAGCTGAAGAAACACAGCTGAAGAAATGCGGCCAGGGAGGGCGTTGACGTATGCTCCCTGCTCCCCTCGCCAGGATGCTGTTCACGCAGGTGCAAAGTCCCCCTTCCCTGCCAAAGGGGGTTCAGGCATGCCCACAACCCCCGCTCTGTGAGGCAGACCATTTGTATAGGCACACAACCCTCCCTCGGCAAGGGACAGTGTTCATGCTTGGCCCCACTTACCTCGGTGGGAAGGGTGTTCACACATGCACATAACCCCCCTCAACATTGGAGGGCGTTCAAACATGTGCCCCACCCCACTTGACGCCAGAGGTGGTTCAGGATTCTGCCTTGACCCTGGTTGGTGTGTGAGATGGTCACCCATGCACAGTGCCACCTTTTAGGGAGAGAGTAGTGGTGTCACTATTAAATGTGATATTTCACGAATGGTTCTTTCACTTTCACAGCTGAAGAAACACACATCTCTTAAGGTAAGTGTTAGGGTTGGCACTGACATAAGGGGTAGGGTAAGGCTTAGGTAGTACTTCCTCCACCCTGGGTATGAAAGGTTTTCAAGCATTATCTTTCCCCCCCTTTGGACAGGAGGGGGTTAACACTTGCGCCCTCCCACATCAAGGGAGGGGGTCACCATTGCACCACTGTCTCTGTGATGGAGGGGTGTCACTCATGTTCTTTCCCACACCTTGGCATGGGAGGGGATCATGCATGTGCCCCTTCTGCACCCCTTCATAGGCGATGTAGCCTTGATGTTCCTTTTAGGCCAGACGTATTTTGCACTGCCTTGGCCGCTCAGTGGATTAAGTGTCCCACTTCAGGTCATAGTCTCACGGTTTGTGGTTTTGAACCCTTGCTTCACCTCTGTGCTGATGACTCTGAACACGGAGCGTGCTTCAAATACTGTGTCTCACTTTCTGTCTGCCCCTTCCCCACGTGTGTTCTGTCTGTCTGTCTCTCTGTCTCTCTCTCAAAAAAACAGTGAAGCTAAAAACATTTTAAAGCAGCTCCATCAGTCTACTTGTCTTCTTGCCCTATATCCGCCTCTTCACGGGAAGGTCCATTTCACCGATTGGAAGAGACTAAAACCCTCGTGTGGCCATTCAAATGAGTCACTATTTAGGAAACAAGTGATTATGCTACTTTTCCACGGTCAGGATACCATGGCCATTTCATGAATGTCCCTAGGCAGGCGGGGCCTCTTAAAACTAGAAATGCTAGAGGTGATTTTACTGGTAAACAGGTGGGGTTTGTGTTCGCTGAGTTCCTTTTACTTCGTTTCATCTTTCCTTGATTGCCTATCTGTGTTGGGTCAACAATTGGTTTGATATTGACTTTACAGTTAGGTTATTTTTATCTCATGGTTAACTGTCCATGGTTATCTGCTCTGATAGAGCTTAAGCAAGTACAAATATTTCGCGTGGCACATACTAGCATTAGTGTTTCCTGTGCACCTGCAGCTGTTTCTCCCGGCCCACGGGGAGCAATCACTTCCCATCCAGCACCACCTGCTTTGTCTTCCTATGCCTAGCAGTGCACGTGCCGGTGCCTGCAGAACTTCCCTTGTTTCTCTGTCAGCTGAGTCTGAATGGGCTTCCTCTCCCACTCGTCCCTACTTCTCATCTCTTTAATGGATGACACACATAGCTGAAGGTCACAGTGAAGTCTCAAACTTCAGTATGTGGATTACGTGGCACCATTTTACGGTCTCACTTGATTACCCCCTTTCTTTAAAAATTACTTCCTTCCTCCTCCCACCGTCTGGGCCGCTGCTCACCAGTGTCTGTGTTGGTAGGTCCTCGTCTTCTTCCTGTCCCCCATCTGCTTTCCATCTGCCCTTACTCTGGGGTGATCTCAGCTAGCCTCAGGCTTCTATATGCCAGCATCTGGGGCCTCTAAGTCTTTATGTGCTGCCCACAGCTGTTCATGTCTCCAGACACCTGACTCCAGCTCTGCACCACACAGGTGCTACCCTCCCCAGACTCTGCTACCTCCCTGTAGGCTTCTCCTATTCCCCTCCCCTTTTTTACTGGGCTGCTGCCACACTGGCCCCTCCCTGTTCCCTGAGCTTGTCAGGCACATACTCCTGCTTCAGGTCTTTGCACTCACTTTGCCTCTCTCTGTCGGGGATATACTTCCACGTGCCAACAAGACATACTCCCTCATTTCTGTCATAACCTTGCTCTGACATCAACTGCTCAGTGGAGTCTCTGCTAGCTCTCTATGTAAAACTGAAAACTGTTCCTTCTCCGACCTGAACACCCCATATCCCTTTCCTGCATTCTTTTTCTTCCTGGCCCTTGGCACCATCTGTTTTTCTTTCTTGCTTGCTGGATGTCGCCTACTGTAGTCCCTGCCAGATTATCGGCTCCATGGGATCCAAAGACCAAACTAGCTTTGTTTAGGGCTGGTTCCTTAGGGCCCTCGAACAGTGCCCAACTCCTTCAAAGGCTCACACACTATTTGCTGAGCAAGTAAATATTAGGATTTCTTATTATTTTGCTGGGTCCGCCATCACAATGTACCACAGACTGGGTGGCTTAAGCAACAGAAATTGATTTATTTATTTTCTCACACTTCAGATCAAGGTGTGGCCAGGGTGGGTGTCCTCTCTCCATGACTGGTGGATGGCCTCCTTCCCACTGTCTTCACGTGGTCTTCCTTCTGTGTGTGTAGTTGCCCACTCTCTTCCTATAGGACACCGGTTATCAGACTAGAGTCCCTCCCCACAAATGAGCTCATTCGACCTCCACTTTACCTTTCAAGATCTGGTATCCAAGTACAGTCCCATGGGTAGTTAAGACTTCAATGTATGGATTTTGGGGGCAAATCCATTCCATCACAGGTTTCTGTCTGTTGTACCTAGTCACTACCTACATGGGTTTTTTTTTTTTCTCTATGCCCTTGTGCCCGTTATTTGCTCACGCAGTGCTAATCCCAGTTTGCCCTTAGCCCAAGTTATAACTCTATTTATTTGTATAGACTTGCATCTTCCCTCTACCTCTATACTCCAAGTTCCTGGCTGGCACTGGAATTACATCTTTAGCACGGACATCATAACCTCCAGGTGAGGTAAGTATGATTATTTTCATTTTGAAAATCAACAATCTGAAGCTCAAAAGAGAGTAGGTCATGTTTCTGAGATCACAGTACTAGTAAGTGCTGTCCTTTGGATAACTTTGTTCTTATGGGCTCCAAAGCCCACTTTCTTTCATCTACCATATGTCCCCAAGATGAACGGGGAAAAGCCATACTTCAGCCTGGTATGATATAAGCAATGGTACGTGTAAAGCTGGTGTAACAATTCAGGAAATGGGATTAAGTCTAGTATCTGAGTAATTATACCCACAGGTTGAATTTCATTCTCACATCCTTTGATTTTTTACTGCTATAATTTCTGTTATCCTTAATGATTATATAAACGTATTCTTCCCTTTGCAAAATTTAGCCAGTAAGAATACTGAGTGAGTTTGTTTCCTTTGTAACAGGTCTGAGTTATACAATGAATTCATAACGTCAAGATAATAGCGGTTATTTTTTTCCTACAATATGGAGGAAAAGGTCATTGCCTTTGTTGTAAGAGTTTACCATGTGTTCTTGGTAGCATGACTGAGCTGTATTGGTGAAAACACGTTGTAGATTTTGAAAGTAAGTTATTTATAGTTAAGAGAGTATCGCTCTTTCTTTGGGTGCAGCTGATTGTTTGAAATAGAACTTAGGATTTTTCTGCATAGATTGTCTATTTCAGAATGATCTTTGTTTTAAAAAGTATGTTATATTTGCATTCATGCAAGTTGTACCATCATTAAATTGACAGGAAAGCAGCTGTTAATAGTTGTCATTTGGACATGTAGATGGAAATCCTAAGGGTCATGGTGTGACTCCTTACATGTGTTGAGCTCTGGTTTCATTTGGCATTTCCAAACCATTGCCATGACCTTATGAATGTTGATCAAGTGGCCATATAATGGTTGTTTTAAATTGGCATCAGGGGTGTAGAGATGATTCTTAAGTTGTGTATGAGGAAGCTGTTGGTTTCCTGCTTCTATGTCTGTGTAGCTCCTAAAAATAGAAGACTAGCGCATCTTATCAAAATTACTTTTGTTCAAAGTCATTGCAACTTGTGAATGAGCTAAAGGCTTAGATAATAGTCAGTACTTTTGGAGTCTGATATTTGCAAATTTAAAATAGGTCTTCGGGTATCTGTGTGGCTCCGTTGGTTAATCCTCTGACTTTGGCACAGGTCATGATCTCACTGTTGGTGACTTTGAGGTCCATGTTGGGCTCTGTGCTGGCAGCTGGGAGCCTGGAGCCTGATTGCGATTCTGTGTTCCCTCTCTCTGCCCTTCCCTGGCTCATGCTCTTTCTCTCTCTCTCAAATATAAACTTAAACATAGAAAATAGGTCTAGAATAAATCTGTAGACCATAACATATTTATAGTGACTGCTGATTGAAACAAAGAAATAGCCTGAAATTCCAAAAATACATTACTGTTGTTTCCCTAGGCTCCCATTAAATGCCAGGTTGACCATTAAGCTGAATACAATCAGTAATCTTTTAGTAACTTGGAAGAGATGAGCATACTATCATAGCTAGTAAGGTTTGGAATATGTCGTTTTGGTAGACCTATTTTCTTTAATGATGAAAAAATTGATTTGAGGTCTCTTTTATTTGGGTATTCAGGATTAAGAGAAGTTACCCAAGGCAAATGAATTAAGACCATTTTAGAACTGACCTGGACTTAAAAAACCAGAGACTGGAGTCATGATAAAGATAGTTTGAACATGCCATTTCATCAAATAAAAAAAAATACAGCTCCTGAATGACAACCATCACGTTGGAGGAGAGTTTCTGGTGTTCCCTCCACAAATGGTGCATGATTTTCAGTCAAGGATACAGCCTCACTGACTACTTTTACTGACATGATGGTTCAGATACCAACAATGTTGTCTGTTGGGATTGTCTTTTACAAAACTGATATCCTTTCAGTTTTCAGCTTAATTAATATACTAAGGAGAAAAAAATGTTTCCCTCTTTCTGAAAAATAATCCCATTTGTATTTAGAGTTATCATTAAACATAGTATTTCAAAAAATGGCTAATAAATTGGAAGTCAATATAAATTTGCTTGTGAAGTTATCAAATGGAAAACTGTTGCCAAAGCAGTTATTTTATGTTTTATAGGAAAACTAATCTTTTATGTCCTTACTGCATTTATGTTATATCCTATTCACTTTTGTTTCATGCTATTTGTGTGTGTGTGTGTGTGTGTGTGTGTGTGTGTGTGTGTGTGTTTGCAACTAAGTGAAATGTGCAATATTTGGTCATTTAAATAGATTCACTAATTTAGGCAAAGTCAGCCATAAACAAATGCAATACATTATGTCCAAAGTAGTCAAGCAGATTTTGCATCATGAGTAAAACTTGCTTTATGTTAAATGAATTTGCTTTTCTCTTTTCTTTTTAACAAGCCAAGTCAAAGGTGAATATATTCTTTCTGCTCACCTTGAGGCAGGGCAAGAGCAGATTTGTGTCAGAGCGCACTGTCCATATTTATGAGAAACTAGAGAAATTAAGAAAGCCACTTAGGTACAAACCTTAGTGAGGACTCATGACTGATACCTTTTCAACAATATTCTGTTGGGATGTCTTTTATTAACTGGGTTAATTTTTTTTAATTGTTAGTTAATTTATTTTTAAAATTTACATCCAACTTAGCATAATGTGGAACAATGATCTCAGTAGTAGATTACTTAAAGTCCCTTACCCATTTAGCACATCAGCCCTCCCACAGTCCTTCCAGTAACCCTGTTTATTCTCCACATTTAAGAGGTTTTCTTTAATGTTTTTGACCCCCTCCATGTTTTTATATTATTTTGCTTCCCATCCCTTATATTCATCTGTTTTGTATCTTAAAGTCCTCATATGTGTGAGGTCCTATAATATTTGTCTTTCTCTGACTAAATTCGCTTAGCATAATACCCTCTAGTTCCATCCATGCAGGTTAAATGGCAACATTTTATTCTTTTGGATTGCTAAGCAATACTCTATTGTGTGTGTGTGTGTGTGTGTGTGTGTGCGTGTGCGTGTGTGTGTGTGTGTGTGTGTGTGTGGTGTGTGTGTGTACACCACATCTTCTTTATCCATTCATCCATCGATGGACATTTGCGTTTTTTCTATACTTTAGCTGCTGTTGATGGTACTTCTATTACTTTGGGGTTCACCTTTCCCTTCAAAATAGCACATCTGTATCATTTGGATAAATACCTAGCAGTGCAACTGCTGGGTTGTAGGGTAGTCCTCTTTTTCATTTTGTGAGAAACCTACCTACTGGTTTCCAGAGTGACTGTGCCAGTTTGCATTCCCGCCAGCAGTGCAAGAGTTCCTCTTTCTCCGCTTCCTCACCAACATCTGTTGTTGCCTGAGTTGTTAGTGTTAGCCATTCTCACAGGGGTGAGGTGTTATCTCATTGTGTTTTTGATTTGTACTTCCATGATGATGAGTGATGTTGAGCATTTTTTCATGTTTCATTTGGCCATCTGGATGTCATCCTTGGAAAGTGTTTGCTCATGTCTTGGCTCATTTCTACACTGGATTACTTGTTTTTTGGGTATTGAGTTCAATATGTTCTTTATAGATTTTGCATACTAATCCTTTATCTCATATGTCTTTTGCAAATATCTTCTCCCATTCTGTTGGTTGCCTTTTAGTTTTGCTGATTGTTTCCTTCACTGTGCAGAAGCTTTTTATTTTGATGAGGTCCTAATTGTTCATTTTTGCTTTTGTTTCCCTTGCCTCTGGAGACTTGTTGACTAAGAAGTTGTGGAAGCAAACATCAAAGAGGTTTCTGCCAGCTTTCTCCTCAAGGGTTTTGATGGCTTCCTGTGTTACATTTAGGTCTTTCATCCATTTTGAGTGTCTTTCGTCCATTTTGAGTGTGAGAAAGTGGTCCAGACTCATTCTTCTGTATGTCGCTGTCCAGTTTTCCCAGCACTCTTGCTGAGGAGACTGTATTTATTCCATTGGATATTCTATCCTTTTTGTCAAAGATTAGTTGGCCGTACGTTTCTGGGTCCATTTCTGTGTTCGTATTCTCTTCCACTCATCTGGGTGTCTGTTCTTGTGCCAAGAGCATACTGTCTTGGTGATTACTGCTTTGTAATACAGCTTGAAGTCCAGGATTGTGATGCCTCCTACTTTGGTTTTCTTTTTCAAGATAGCTTTGGCTATTCAGGGTCTTTTCTGGTTCCATACATATTGTAGGATTCTTTGTTGTAGCTCTGTGAAGAATGATGGTGTTATTTTGATAGGTATTGTGTTGACTATGTAGATTGTTCTGGGTACTTTTGACATTTTAACACTATTTGTTCTTCCTATCCAGGAGCATGCAATATTTGTCTTTTCTGTGTGTTTGCCATCTGCAATTTCTTTCATAAGCTTTCTATAGTTTTCAGTGTATAGATTTTTCAACTACTTGGTTAGATTTATTCCTAGGTATTTTATGGGTTTTGGTGCAATTTTACATGGGATCGATTCCCTGATCCCTCTTTCTCTTGCTTCATTGTTGGTGCGTAGGAATGTAACTGATTTCTGTGCTTTGATTTTATATCCTGCCAGTTTGCTAAATTCCTGTATTATTTCTAGCAGCTTTTTGTTGACTATTGTGGGTTTTCCACATAGAGTTTCATGCCATCTATGAAGAGTGAAAGGTTGAGCTCCTCCTGGACGATTTGGATGCCTTTTATGTCTTTGTGTTGTTTGATTGCTGAGGCTAAGACTTCCAATATTATGTTGAATGCCAGTGGCGAGAGTGGACATCCTTGTCTTGTGCCTGACCTTAGGAGGAAAGCTCTCAGTTTTGCCCCTTTGAGGATATATTAGCGTCGGGTCTTTCATATATGCCTTTTATGATCTCGAGGTATGATCCTTCTATCCCTACGTTCTTGAGGGATTTTATCAAGAAAGGATGCTGTATTTTGTCAAATGCTTTCTCTGCATCTATTGAGAGGATCATGTGGTTCTTGTCCTTTCTTTTATCGATGTGATAACTCACATCGATTGTTTTGTGGATATTGAACCCGATTTGCATTCCAGGTATTAATCCCACTTGGTCGTGGTGAGTAACGTTTAAATGTATTGTTGGATCTGGTTGGTTCATATCTTGTGGAAGATTTTTGTATCCATGTTCATCATGAAAATTTGTGTATACTTCTCCTTTTTAGTGAGTCTTTTTCTGGTTTTGGAATCAAGGTAATGCTGGGTTCAGAGAAAACGTTTGGAAGTTTTCCTTCCATTTCTTTTTTTGGGACAGCTTCAAGAGCATAGGTGTTAACTCTTCCTTAAATGTTTGGTAGAATTCCCCTGGAAAGCCATCTGGCCCTGGGCTCTTTTCTTGGGAAATTTTTGATAACTAAGTCAATGTCTTTACTGGTTATGGGTCTGTTCAAATTTTCTATTTCTTCCTGTTTCAGTTTTGTTAGTTTATATATTTCTAGGAATTTGTCTCTTTCTTCCAGATTGTCCATTTTATTGGCATATATTTGCTGATAATATTCTCTTATTATTTGTATTTCTGCTGTGTTGGTTGTGACCTCTCCTCTTTCATTCGTGATTTTATTTCTTTGGGTCCTTTCCTTTTTCTTTTTGATCCAACTGGCGAGTGGTTTATCAATGTTATTAATTATTTCAAAGAACAAGCTTCTGGTTTCGTTGATCTGTTCTACTCTTTTGTGTGTGGGTGGAGGGTGGTTATTTGTTGTTGTTTTTTCTGTGTGTGTTTTTGTTTTTGTCTTCAGTTTCGATAGCATTGATTTTTGCTGTAATCTTTATCATTTCTTGTCTTCTGCTGGTTTTGGTTTTATTTGTTGTTCTCTTTCCAGCTCTTTAAGGTATAACGTTGGGCTGTGTATCTGAGACCTTTTTACCTCTTTTGGAAGGCCTGGATTGCTATAAACTTCCTCTTAAGACTATCTTTGCTGAATCCCAGAGGCTTAGGGGTGCAGTGTTATCCGTTTCGTTGGCTTCCATGTATTTTTTAATTTTCTCTTTAACTTCTTGGTTCACCCATTCATTCCTTTTTTTTAATTTTATTTTTTATGTTTTAAAATTTACATCCAAATTAGTTAGCATATAGTGCAACAATGATTTCATGAGAATATTCCTTAATGCCCCTCACCCATTTAGCCCAACCCCCTCCCACATCCCGTCCAGTAACACTCTGTCTGTCCTACATAGTTATGAGTCCATTCTGTTTTGTCCCCCTCACTGTTTTTATTTTATTTTTGTTTCCCTTCCCTTATGTTCACATGTTTTGTCTCTTAAAGTCCTCATGTGAGTGAAGTAATATGATTTTTGTCTTTCTCTAATTTCACTTAACATAATACCCTACAGTTCTAACCACGTAGTTACAAATGGCAAGATTTCAGTCATATATATATATATATATATATATATATATATATATACACACACACACACATATACATATATATCACTCATATATATGTGATATATATATATATCACCTATACATATCAATATATGTGTGTGTGTGTGTGTATATATGTGTGTGTGTGTGTGTATATATATATATATATATATATATATATATATATATATATATCACTTCTTTATCCATTCTTCCATTGGTGGACATTTGGGCTCTTTCCATACATTGGCTATTGTTGACAGTGCTGCTATAATCATGGGGGTGGTGCATGTGTCCCTTCAAAACAGCACACCTGTATCCCTTCAATAAATGCCTAGCAGTGCAATTGTTGGGTCGTAGGGTAGTTTTGTTTTTAGTTTTTTGAGGAAACTCCATACTGTTTACAGAGTGGCTGCACCAGCTTGTATTGCACCATTCATTCTATAGTAGTATGTTCTTTAGTCTCCAAGTGTTTGTTATCTTTCCAAATTGTTTCTTGTGGTTGAATTTGAGTTTTATAGCATTGTGGTCTGATAATATGCACGGTATGATCTCGAACTTTTTGTACTTGTTGAGGGCTGATTTGTTTTCCAGTATGATATCTATTCTGCAGACGTTCCATGTGTCCTGGAGAAGAATGTACATTCTGCTGCTTTAGGATGAAATGTTCTGAATATAACTGCTAAATCCATCTGGTCCAGTGTCTCACTCAAATCCATTGTTTGTTTGTTGATTTTCTGTTTAAATGATCTTTCTGTTGTCATAATGGGGTGTTGAAGTCCCATACTATTATGGTTTTATTATCAATGAGCTTCTTTATATTTGTGATTAATTGATTTATATCTTTGGGTGCTCTCACATTGGGAGCATAAATGTTTACAATTGTTAATTCTTCTTGGTGGGTAGACCCCCTCAATTAAGATACAACACACTTATTCATCTCTTGTTACAGTCTTTATTTTGAAGTCTAGATTGTCTGATATGAGTAAGGCTACTCTGTCTTTCTTTGGCTATCATTAACATGATACAAGGTTCTGCAGCCCCTTACTTTCAATCTGAAGGTGTGTTTAGGTATAATATGGGTCTCTTGTAAACAGCATATAGATAGACCTTGCTTTTTCCCCACCCTGTTACCTTGTGTCTTTTGATTGGAGCATCTATGCCATTGACGTTTAGAGTGAGTACTCACAGATATGAGATTATTGCCATTATGTGTCTTGTAGCGCTGGATTTTGTGGTATTTGTTTGTGCTATCCAGTCTTTGGTACTTTTGGTGTTTTTTTATTTTTATTTTTATCTTTTCTCCCCTCAGGGAGCCCCCCTGAATATTCCTTGAGGAATTGCTTAGTGGTCACGAACTCCTTTAAGTTTTATTTGTCTGGGAAACTTTTAATCTGTCCTTCTATTTTGAATGACAGATTTGCTGGATAAGGAACTCTTGGCTGCATAGTTTTCTGATTCAGCACATTGAGTATATCTTGCCACTCCTTTCTGGCCTGCCAAGCCTCTGTGGGTAGGTCTGCTGCAAACCTGATCTTTGTTGTCTTCCCTTGTTGGTCAAGGACTTTTTTCCCTTGCTGCATTCATGATTCTTTCCTTGCCTGAGTATTTTGTGAATTTGAATATGATATTCCTTTTACTGGTGGATTTTTGTGGAATCTTATGAGAGTCCTCTGTGCTTCCTGGACATTAATGTCTGTGCCTTTTCCTAGGTAAAAAAAAAATATATATCCGCTATGATTTGCTGACTTAACACTTCTACCCCTTTGTCTCTCTCTTCATCTTCTGGGAGCCCTCTGATTCTGATGTGTCCTTTTTAATGAGACAGGGTTAGGTGTAGGTTGAGGGTTATGGTTAGGGTTAAGGTTAGGGTTAGACTTAGGACCCAGGATGCTCCAGCCACTGAAACCCCAACAGTGCACGTGTCTCCACGAAGGGCTGAGTGGAGTATACAAGGGAGGGTACCAGTCAGGATTAGTCTTTGGGTTCCAAGACCAGACAAATGTATGGGACGTTCTTCAGGTAGGCCTCAGAAATACTCTCTTGTAGACACACTCGTGCTTTGGAAATCACATGGTGATGTTTCAGGTTCCATGCCAAGTGTTTCTGCACCTATTTTCGAACCCGTGTGCGTGTTGTAGTCAGACTTTGGAGTTGGGTCCTATGGGGAGAGAGCCATAGCTACGGTTAGGGTTCGGACCAGGGACATCGACAGGGCTGAGGCGACACCAGTATCATGAATTCCATGGAGGACTGAGGTGACGGCACATGCACAGCTGTGGGCCTGCTGTAGAGTTAGTGTGATAGATAGGGTTAGGAGTAGGTTGAGGGCTAGGGTTAGGATTATGGTTAGGGTTAGGGTGTGTCCCAGGAGACTCCAGGACTGACCCCACATCAGAGCAACTGTCTCCCCGGAGGGCTGAGTGGAGTACACAAGGGAGGATGCCGGTCAGGATTAGTCTTTGAGTTCCAAGGCCAGACAAATGTATCGGTCACCCTTCAGGGAGGCCTCAGGAATCCCCTTGGGCAGCTGCAGCCAGGCCTTTGAAAGGACATGGTGATGTTCCAGGTTTTTTGCCGAGGGATTCTGTACCGCTTCATGCACCCAGACACGTGGCGTTTTCAGACTTTGGTATTGGGTCCCCATGGGGAGAGACCTTAGCTAAATTTGGGGTTCGATTGAGTGACATCACCAGTGCCAACGTGAATCCAGTCTTGTGATCTCCATAGAGGGTTGTATTGAGGGCCCATGCGAAGGTGCAGGTCATGAGTAGGCTTTGAATTGAGATAGGGTTAGGGATCTGTTGAAATCGTGGCTAGTGTTAGGGTTAGGGTTAGTTCCCAGGGAGATCCAAGCGCTGACCCCACAGCACTGCAGTTCTCTCCCTGAAGGGCTGAGTGAGGGCACAGTGGATAGTGCTTGTCAGGATTAATTTTTGGTTTCAAAGGCCAGACAACTGTATGGGCCACTGGTCGGGTAGGCCTCAGGAATTCTCAGGGGCAGCTACAGTGGCGCTTGGAAACAACATAGTGATGTTCCAGGTTCTATGCCAGGTGATCTTGCACTGCTTCAGGACCCCAGGCACGTGGGGTTGTCAGACTTTGATATTGGGTACCCAAGGGGAGAGAGCCGTAGCTAGGGTTAGGGTTCGATCCAGGGACATCGCCAGTGTTGACGAGACCAGTCTCGTGACCTTCCTGGAGGGCTTAAGTGAGGGCCCATGTGACGGTGCGCTTCAAGTGTATGCTTAGAGTTCGTATAGGGTTTGGGTTCGCCTGAGGGTTCTGGTTAGAGTTTCTGTTAGGTTTAGGTCTCAGGAGCCTCTAGACACTGAACCCAAGGTAGTGCAGATGTTTCCCCAAAGGGCTGAGTGGAAGACACAAGGGAGGGTGCCGGTCATGCTTAGCCTTTGGATTCTAGGCCACACATATATATGGGCCACCCTTCGGGTAGGCCTCAGTAAACCTCTCTTGCAGCTGCAGTCACCCTTAGAAAATGACATACTGATGTTCCACGTTCCATGCCGAATATTTCTGCACCGATGTTTGAACCCTTGAGCGGGCTGTTGTCAGACTTTTGAATTGGGTCCCCATGGTGACAGATTCTTAGCTAGGGTTAGGATTCGGTCCAGTGAAATAGACCCGGCTCAAGCGACTCCAGTTTTGTGATCTCCCTCAAGGGCTGAAATGAGGGCACACGGGAGGGTGCGCATCAAGTGTATGGTTAGTGTTAGAGAATGGGTTAAGTGTAGGGTGAGTGTTACAATTAGGGTTATGTTTAGGGTTAGTGTTAGGTCCCAGGAGGCTCCAGGCACTGACACCACAGCAGAGCCTTCGTCTCCCCAAAGGGCTGAGTGAGGGACATGAGGGAGGGTGCTGGTCAGGATTAGTCTTTGGGTTCCAAGGCCAGATGAATGTATGGGCCATCCTTCGGGTAGGCCTCAGGAATCCTCTTGTGCAGATGCAGTCGCGCTTTGGAAACGACATGGTGATGTTACACGCTCCATACCGAGTATTTCTGCACCGATTCTTGAACCCGTCTGCGTGGCATTGTCAGACTTTGGAATTGGGACCCCATGGGAAGAGAAGCGTAGCTGGGTTTAGGATTGGGTCCAGCGAAGTTGCCAGGGCTGAAGCGACACCAGTGTTGTTAACTCCATGGAAGATGAAGTGAGGGAAAATGTGTGGCTGTGAGTCCACTATAGAGTTAGTGTGCTAGATAGGGTTAGGTGTAGGGTGAGGGTTATGGTTTGGGTCATGGATAGGGTTTGTGTTAGGTCCCAGGAGACTCCAGGCACTGAACCCACAGTTGTCTCCCTGAAGGGTTGAGCACACTACACAAAGGAGGGTGCCGGTCAGCATTAGGCTTTGGGTTCCAAGGCCAGAAAAATGTTTTGGCCACCCTACACGTAGGCCTCAGGAATCCTCATGCAGCTGCAGTCGCGCTTTGCAAATGACATGGTGAATTTCCATGTTCCATGCCGAGTATTTTTGCACTGATTGTCGATCTCATGTGTGTGCTGTTGTCAGACTTGAAATTTATTCCACATGGGGAGAGAGCCTTAGCTAGGGTTAGGGTTCTGTCCTGGGAAGTCACCAGGGCTGAAGCGACTCCAGTTTCATGATCTTCCTAGAAGGCTGATTGAGGGCCATGCGAAGTTTCAGGAGAAGTACAGCGTTAGGGTTAGAGATAGGGTTAAGTGTAGATTGAGGGATATGGTTTGGGTTACGGTTTCGGGTAGTGTTAGGTCCCAGGAGGCTCCAAGCACTGATTCCACAAGAGTGCCATTGTCTCCCTGAGGGGCTGAGTGGTGCCCCCAGGGAGGATGTCAGTCAGGATAAGTCTTTGGGTTCCAATTCCAGACAAATGTATGGGGGACACTTCGGATATGCCTCAGGAATCCTCTCGTGCAGCTGCAGTCGTGCTTTGGAAATGACGTAGTGATAGTCTCTTGAATAACTGGTGCTGGGAAAATTGGATATTTATGTGTATAAGAATAAAGGTTAGCACCGTATGTTACACCACTTCTAAAGACTGAAAGGAAGAAACATAGAGAGATGTGGTTATAGAGAAACAGTGACAAAGAGGAAGGTAGACACCTGCTCGAGGTATGTGGATGGCGTTAGATGCATCAGGGGAGAGGGGATGTATGAGGTGGCTCTGAGTGCTGGGGAAAAAAGGGCTTGTATCATGGTCACCAGAGTTCCATGACCCCAAGACTCCAACATCCCTGGGTTCAAGCTCTGCAGAAGCCATTGGAATTGAACAGATGGGTATCCCTCATTTCTTCTGGAATTGTGAGGCTCAGCCTCATGATCTGTCATGGAGAGGGATGTCTTGAGGGAGATTGTGCTGCTCTTTGGCAGGTATACTCCAAGTCTGCCCTGTGGGGAGGTGTCCTGGGGCCATCTCTCTCACTGCCCCAGGCCCTGTTGGATTTCCCCCCTCCCCCACCAGCTGGCCTTCCTCAAGTTCTGAACCCAGGCATCATGTTGTCCCCAGGTCCGGAAGTCTGTACCTGGCATAGGTGGACTGCTGATATTGATTAAAAAAAAATTGACAATAAGGTCCATATCCTCCCTCTGGGACCAGCGATGTGCATCCCAATCGTGGGTTGCTATCCTCCTGTCCACAACTAATCTGAGGATTCCAGAAGGTAGGTGAACACTATAAAACACTCTAGTCTTCTCTTACATGAAATTCAAAGACATTTTCTTGTCCAAGCTTTCTTTTAATTCTGAAGAGATGGCAATTAGTAATTGAAGGCATAATGGTCCTATAGGATATTTACCCCTATGACTGGTGGACATTATTTCATCCATCCGTGTCCCTAAAGCACATTTCATTGGAAATATTAGCCAAGGATACATACTGTAAATTCACAACTGATTCATAGCTCCCTGCAAGTTTCATTCTGACCTTGTCACATATGTCATCAAAGATATTATTAGTGACTTTTCAGATAAGCTCCCCACATCAAGATGGTGATGTTAGAGAATCTGGTATAAATGGAATTTCACAGATTCCAAATTAGGAATTATTTTCATTTTTAATGTTTCTTTTTTCTTTTTTTGAGAGAGCCCAAGCTGGGGAGGGGGGAGAGAGTGGGAGATACTGAATCTGAGGCAGGCTCAAGGCTCTAAGCTCTCAGGAAAGAGCCTGACGCGGGGCTCAAACTCATGGACTGCAAGATCACGTCTTGTGTCAAAGTTGGACGCTTAACCGACGAAGCCACCCAAGCGCCCCAGGAATGATAGTTTATTGGCAAAGAAGGAGAAATTAAAGATAGTGTAAAGGATGTCTATTTTTAATTGAGATATTGTTCACACATTTGTTGTATGAGTTTTAGGCATACATTGTAGTCATTCCATATGTCTATGAATTATATTGTACTTAAGCACAAGTGTAGCTATCCTGTGAAAGCATGCAACAGTATTATTACAGGATTGACTCCATTACATTGGCTGTCCCTTGTATCCCTAGGACTCATTCATTCCATAGCTGCTGCCGGTATCTCTCTCAAAGGGGTTCATTCTTTATCTAACCTAAGTATTTTGGTGGTAAACGCAATTACCACTTGCTCAGCAAGTGTAAATTGGCGGTCTATTTTTCTGTGAACATTGCTTAAACCATTACAAATGATGTCATTACGTTAATAAATTCGGTTTCTTTCTTCACTCACAAGAAAGGAGGAGGAAAATATTTCTTTGTGTCCCAGGCCCTGTCATTAAAACCTTTCCCAATGTGGACAACAGGTTTAGTTGCCCAGGCACCTTCAGTGTCTCAGCTGAGTGACCAGGGCCTTGCACATTTCAAAAATTCCCATGATGGCCAACAGAGAGAGCTCGAGCACCACAGACCCGGAGAGGCAGGTTCCTCTGCCCAGGCAGTGATGGCCAGCAGAAGGTGTACCATCGGCTTTTCTGACCCAGGGCACCTGAGAGCAGGAAGGGCTTTGATTGCTCCCAGAGTACTCAGAGCCTCTTCAGCTGCCTGAGTACAGAGAGCAGAGCTGCATTTCCAGCAGGTTTTGCCGCCCGCCCCAGGGGAGATCTTGGGAGCTTTGTAGCAACTTGGCATCTCCTGAGTCGCCAGAGAGAATTTGTCTTATTGTACTGAGTGCTGAGGAATGGGCGCTGGGTGGCTTCCCTGGGCAAGCTGGTTGCTGAGCTGCACAGACCCTTGCATTTTCTGGGCTGTTCCCGTGTTTCATTCCTGCCCTTCCTGGACAGTATTTGAACAAGACATATTTTACTAAAGGTCTTGTGGATTGCGGAGTCCCACGACATCACCTCATCGATGCAGTCGATGGTTTGTTCCAGATTCAGGCTTGTTTCCGGGAAGAAACCCTGACAGAAATTCAGAAGAACAGGAGCTGAATTCCGTTAGGACATGAATACATGAAATGCTCGTCTTGGGAACTCCTAGAAGAATGAGCTGGGACCCATTTTCCGAGTCCTGCTAGAACCAGAGACCAAGGTAAGGGCACAAACTGTCCCCCACATCATACATGCTTTTTAAAAAGTTGCATGGTTATTTTTCCAACCTAATTAAGTGATTGCAAATTACAGAAAACCTGGTAGATACCTGTCATTAACGTACGTTATCTTTAATTTAAATTGCAGTGAGTGAAGATACAGTGTAGTATTAGTTTCAGGTGTAAAATATAGAGCAACCCTTCCACACGTCATCCGGTGCTCATCCCAGGTGCACTTCTTAATCCCCAGCAGCTGTTTCACCCATTCCCCACCTTGCTCTGGAAGCCCTCAGTTTGTTTCCCAGTTAGAGTCTGTTTGTCACTGCCCACCCCCCGCTTTGTTTTGTTTTATTTCCATGTGTTAGTGAAATCATTGGGTATTTGTCTTTGTCTGAAAGGCTTATTTCACCCAGAATAACATTCTCTCACTCCATCCAGCTCATGGCAAATGACAAGATTTCATGTTTTTACGGCCTAATAATATTACATTCCATAGACTACATCTCAATTTATTCATCAGTTGATGGATGCTTGGATAGTTTCTGTAATTTGGCTGTTGTAGAAAATACTGGTGTAAACATCATGGTGCATGTATCCCTTTGAAGATTTTGTATTCTTTGTGGAAATACCTTGTAGTGAAATTGCTGGATCATAAGGTACTTCTATTTCCAGTTGTGTTTTTTTTTTTTGAGAAATCTCCATAATGTTTTCCAGACTGGCTGCCCCAGTTTGCATTCTTACCCACAGTGCAAGAGGGTTATTCTTTCCCCACTTCCTTGGCAACACCTGCTGTTTCATCCTTCATTGATTTTCGTCATTGTGACAGATGTGCTGTGTTATCTCATTGTACTTTTGAATTGTATTTCCCTGAAGATCCGTATTGTTGAGTATTTTTTCATGTGTCTCTTGGCCAGGTATATGTCTTCTTTCGGGAAATGTCCATTCGTGTCTTCTGCCCATTTTTAATCAGATTTCTCATTGTTTGGGTGCTGTATAACTGTATATTTTGGGCACTAACCCTTTATCTGATGTCGTTTGTAAATATCATTCTGTAGGTGTTTTAGTTTTGTTGATTATTTCCTAGGTGATGGAAGGTTTGAATTTTTATGAAGCCTCATTATTTTTGCTTGTGTTTCCCTTACCTCTAGAGATATATCTATAAAGACATTTGCACAGGCAATGTCAAATAAGATACTACCCGTGTTATCCTCTGGGATTTTTATGGTTTCCGGTTTCACATATAGGTCTTTGTCCATGTTGGATTTATTTTTGTGTATGTTGTAAGAAAGTGGTCCTTGGGGCGCCTGGGTGGCTCAGTCGGTTGAGCGGCCGACTTCGGCTCAGGTCACGATCTCGCGGTCCGCGAGTTCGAGCCCCGCGTCGGGCTCTGTGCTGACGGCTCGGAGCCTGGAGCCTGCTTCCGATTCTGTGTCTCCCTCTCTCTCTGCCCCTCCCCCCTTCATGCTCTGTCTCTCCCTGTCTCAAAAATAAATAAAGGTTAAAAAATTTTAAAAAAAAAGAAAGTGGTCCATTGTTGTTTTTGTTTTGTTTTGCAGGATGCTGTCCAGTTTTTCCAAAACCATATGTTGAGGAGCCCTTTTTAAAGTTTATATACTTATTTTTGAGAGAGAGCATGCAGAAGAAGGGCAGAGAGAAATGGAGACAGAGAATCCTACGCATGCTCTGCACTGCCCTGAGATCATAACCTGAGCTGAATTAACAATCACACCCTTTGTTGACTGAACCACCCCTGTGTCCCAAGACTATCTTGTTTTCCATTGGATGTTCTTTCCTGCTTTGTTGAGAATTAATTGACCATATAGGTGTGAGTTCATTTCTGCGTTTCTATTCTATTGATCTATGCCTCTGTGTTTTTTTGTTGTTGTTTTGTCAGTACCATACTGTTCTGATCAGTACAGCTTTGTAATATTACCTGAAGTCTGGAATTGTGATGTCTCCAGCTTTGCTTTTCTTCTTCAAGTTTGTTTTGGCTGTTTGGGGACTTTTGTTATTCCATACAAATTTTGAGATGATTTGTTCTTGTTCTGTCACAAATGTTTTTGTTAGTGTGATAGGGATTTCATTATATGTGTAGATTGTTTTGAGAAGTGTAGACATTTTAACAGTATTTTGTGCTTCCCATCCATGAACATGAAATGTATGTCCATTTCTTTGTGTCCTCTTCCATTTATTTCATCAGTGTTTCATAGCCTTTAGAGTACAGGTGTTTCACCTCTTTGGTTAGGTTGATTCCTGGTTTCTTGTGGTATTTGTGAGCCTGTCAATGGGATTGATCCCTTACTTTCTCTCTGTGTTAATTCATGATTTGTGTTAGAAATGCAATACATCTATGTTGCTTGATTTCTGTATATTGTGACTTGTGGAATTCATATATCAATTCTAGCAATTTTTAAGGGAATCTTTCATGTTTTTTTATAGAACACATCATGTCAGTTCCAAATAGTGAGTGTGCTACTTCTTCCTTGCCGATTTGGATGCCTCTTATTTCTTTTTGTTGTCTGAGTGCTGTGGTTAGGGTTTCCCGTACTGTGTGGAAAAACAGTTGTGAGACGTGTCATCCCTGTTTTGTCCCTGACCTTAGAGGAAAAATTTTCAATTTTTCCCCATTGAGGATGAGATGAGCTGTGGGTTTTTCCTAGATGACCTTTATTATGTGCAGGTAGGTTGACTCTCAATGTACTTTGCTGAGGGGTTTTATCATGAATGGATGTGACATTTTGTCAAATAGTTTTCCTGCATCTGTTGAAAGCATCGTATTGTTCTTATCCTTTCTTCTATTACTGTGGTGCATCATGTTGATTGATCTGTGAATGTGGAACCACCCTTGCAGCCTAGGAATATATCCCACTTGATTATGGCAAATGATTCTATTAATGTATTGTTGACTTTAATTTGAAGGTATTTTAATAAGAATTTCGGCATACATACCCATCAGGCGATTGGGCTGCAGTGTTATTTAAAAATGTTTTAAACATCTTTTTAAATGCTTATTTCTTTCCTTAGATAGAGTACATATAGTGAGGGAGGGGCAGAGAGACAGGGAGAGAGAGAATCCTGGCCATGCACCACACTGTCATGGCAGGGTCCAACATGGGACTCGAACCCACGCACCGCAAGATAATGTCCTAGTCCGAAATTAAGAGTTGGACAGTAAACACCCCGAGTCACACAGGCACCCCGCCATTTTTCGGTTTTAGTGGAAGCTTCATCTCGTTTTGGTATCAGGGTAATGATGGCCTCATAAGATGAATTTATAAGTTTTCCTTCTTTTTTATTTTTCGGAATAATTTGAGGAGAATACATATTACCTCTTTCTTAAATGGGTGGTAGAATTCATCAGTTAAACCATCTGGCCCAGAACTTTTGTGTTGGGGGGAGATTTTTTTTTTATTACTGATTTGATTTCTTTCTGTTTTCAGATTTTATGTATCTTCCTGTTTCAGTTTTGGTAGTTTGTGTGTTTCTAGGAATTTGTCCATTTTTCTCAGTGTGCAATTTGTTGCATATAGTTGTTCATAATATTAACTTCTAACTGTATTTTTGTGGTGTGGACTGTTATTTCTCCTTTCTTATTTGTGATTTTATTTATTGGAGTCCTTTCTCTCTTCTTACTCAAAAGTCTGCCTAGAAGTTTTCATGTTGATTTCTGTTTTCAAAGAACCAGCCCCTGGTTTCATTGATTTGGTCTAGTGTCTTTTTGGTTTGAGTATCCCTTATTTCTGTCTGAATCTCTATTACTTCCTTTCTTCTGCTGTTCTTCTTCTGATATGTGACCTAGAATATGATCAATTCTGGAGAATGTACCATGTGCGCTTGAAAAGAATATGTACTCTGCCATTTTAGTATGGAGTGTTCTAAATATATCTGTTAAACCCATCTGGTCCAGTGTGTCATTCAAAGCCATTGTTTCCTTGTTGATTTTCTGTTTACAGCTTCTGTCCTTTCATGTGAGCGATGTGTTAAAGTCCTCTACTATCATTATATTATAAATAATCAGTTCCTTTATGGTTGTTGTTAAATATTTTATATACTTGGTGATCGCATGTTGGGTGCATCAAAATTTACAATCATTGGATCTTCTTGTTTCATTGTCCCCTTTAGTATGAGATAGCATCCGTTTTCATCTCTTGTTAAAGCTGTATTTATTTATTTATTTATTTATTTATTTATTTATTTTAATTTAAGTCATAGTTGACATACAGTGCATTCTCGGATTTGGGAGCAGAATTTGGTGATTCATCCCTTACATACAATACCCAGTGCTCATCCCAACAAGTGCTCTCCTTAATACTCATCCCACATCTAGCCCAGCACTGACCCATTTCCCTCCATGAGCCTTCTTTTTTTTTTTTCTCTAACATTAAGAGAGTCATGTAGTTTGTTACCACTCTTCTCGTTTCCTGCCCCCTTCCCATGTTTTCATCTGTTTTCTTTCTTCAATTCCACATGAGTGAAATCATGTATTTGTCTTTCTCTGATTGACATATTTCACTTAGCATAATACATGCTAGCTCCATCCACATCATTGCAAATGGCAAGATTTCATTCTTCTTGAAGTTGAGTTATATTTCTTTGTATATACACATGTTTGTATATATGAACGTACACATATGTACATATGTATATATCCGTATACATACATACACACACACACCACAACTTCTATATACCTTCATCAGTTGATGGATACTTGGGCTTTCTCTATAGTTTGGCTACTGTTGATAATGCTGCTATAAATACTGGCTTCATGAAATGTCATTATTAGGTATTTACCCAAAGTGTGCCAAAATAGAGTCTCGGTTTTAAAGGTTATTTTGCCTGATATCAGTATTGCTACTGGCTTTCTTTTGACATTATTGGCATAATAAATGTTTCTTCATCCTCTCACTTTAAATCTGAAGGTGACTTAAGTCCAAATAAAGCTTTGTAGGCAGCATCTAGATAGGTGTTGTTTTTGTTTGTTTGTTTGTTTGTTTGTTTGTTTTGTCCATTCTGACTCCCTATCCAATGTCTTATGATTGGAGCATTTAGTCCATGTACATTTAGAGTGATTATTAATAGGTATATATTGAGTGCCATTCTACTAGTTGTTTTGCCATTGTTTCTTGATGTTTTCTCTGATCCTTTCTTGTCTCTAACACTTTTAGTCCTAGATTTCCACTCAAAGAGCCCGATTTAAATATTCTTTTCTTTTGACTGGTAGTACATTTATTTACTTCTTTTTAATATTTCTTTTTTTTTAATTTAAGCCCACGTTAGTTACTTTATAGTGGAATAAAGTTTCAGCAGTAGAATTTAGAGATCCATCAAGTACAAAATATACCCAATACTCATCCCAAGTGCGCCCGTAATGCCCATCACCCATTTAGCCCATACCCCTATTCAGTAACCTTCCTGGAATCCTGAGTTTCTTCTCTGTATTTCAGAGTCTCTTATCGTTTGACTCCCTCTCTGTTTGTATCTTATTTTTGCTTTCCTTTCACTACGTTCATCAGTTGTATTAAATTCCACAGATGAGAGAAATCATATGATGTGTGTCTTTCTCTAACATATTTTGCTTAGCATAATCAAGTCTGGTTCCATCCATGTTGTTTCAAATAGCAAGATTTAATTCTTTTTACCGCGGAGTAATATTCCATTGTATGACTATACCACATCTTCTTTATCCATTCATCTGTCAATGGTCATTTGGGCTCTTTGCATAATTTAGTTATTGTTGATCATGTTGCTATAAACATTGCAGTGCATGTTCCACTTGGACTCAGCGTTAGTGTATCCTTTGGATAAATACGTAGTAGTGCAATTGCTGGGTCCTAGTGTAGTTCTATTTTTAGTTTTTCTGACAAATCTCCATACTATTTCCAGAGTGTCTACATCACTTTGCATTCCCACCAGCACTTCAAAAGCGTTTATTTCTCTGCATCCTTGCCAACATCTGTCTTTTTCGGAGATGTTAATTTTAGCCATTCTGATAGGTGTGTGGGGATATCTCATTGTGGTTTTGATTTGTATTTCAGTGATGACAAGTGAGATTGAGCATCTTTTCATGTGTGACCAATCTGGATGTCATCTTTCTTAAAGTGTCTGTTCATGTCTTTTGCCCATTTCTTCACCGGATTATTTGGTTTTTGGGTGTTGAGTGTGATAATTGTTTATAGATTTTGGATACTAACCCTTTATCTGATATGTCACCTGCAAATATCTTCTCCCATTTCATTCAGTGGCCTTTCAGTTTTGCTGATTCTGTCCTCTGCTGTTCAGAAGCTTTTTATCTTGAGGTCCTAATAGTTCATTTTGGTTTTTATTGCCCTTGCTTTGGAGACATGACAAGCAAGAAGTTGTTGTGGCCAGGATCAAGGAGGTAGATTATCTGTTTTCTCCGCTAGGATTTTGATGGTCCCTTTCTTACATTTATATCTTTCATCCATTTTGAGGTGTGTGTGTGTGTGTGTGTGTGTGTGTGTGTGTGTGTGTCTGTGTCTGTGTGTGTGTCTGTGTGTGTGGTTTAAGAACATAGTCCAGGTCCAATCTTCTCACTGTCCAGTTTTCCCGGTACCATTTGCTGAAGAGACTTTTGTTTTTCCATTGGATATTCTTTCCAGTGTTATCAAAGATTACTCAGCCATATGTTTGAGGGTCCATTTATGGGTTCCCCATTCTGTTCCATTGATGTCTGTGTCCGTTTTTGTGCCCGTACCATACTGTCTTGATGATTGCGGTTTTCTAATACACCATAAAGTCCAGATTTTAATGTCTCCAGCTTTGTTTTCTTTTTCAACATGACTTTGGCGATTTGGGGTCTTTTCTGGCTCCCTACAAATTTTAGGGTTGTTTGTTCTAGTTCTGTGAGGAATGCTGGTGTTGTTTTGATAGGGATTGCATTGAATGTGTCAATTGCTTTGGGTAGTATTGACATTTTAATAATATTTATTCTTCTCATCCATGAGCATGGAATGTTTTTCCGTTTCTTTGTGTTTCTTCCATTTCTTTCATAGATGTTGTATGGTTTGTTCCTTTATTTTTTTAATCTTTGTTCATTTTTGAGAGAGAGAAAGAGAGAGCACATGAGCAGGGGAGGGGCAGAAAGAGAAAGAGAGGGAGGCACAGACTCTGAAGCAGGCTCCAGGCTCCGAGCTATCAGCACAGTGCCCATCACGGGACTCAGACCCACAAATGCGGGATCATGTCCTGAACCGAAGTTGGCACTAACCGACTGAGCCACCCAGTCGCTCCTCTATTGTTTTAAGTGTACTGATCTTTTACCTCTTTGGTTATGTTTACCCCTGGGTGTTTGATGGTTTTCAGTGCAGTTGTAAAGTACATCAATCCTTGATTTCTCTCTGCTGACTCATTATTGGAGTATAGAAATGCAATCAACTTCTGTATATTGATTTTATATCCTGAGACTTTCCTGATTTCCAGTATCAGTCCTAACGGTTTTTCCATGGAGTCTTTGGGATTTCCTTGGAAAGTATCACGTCTGCGAAGAGGGAAAGTTTGACCCTCCTTGCCAATTTGGATGCCTTGTATTTCCTTTTGTTGTCTGCTTGCTGAGGTTAGAACTTCCAACAGTTTGTGGAATAACAGTGGTGAGAGTGGACATCCCAGTCGTGTTCCTGACCTTAGGGGGAAAGCTCTCAGTTTTTCTCATTGAAGATGATATTAGTTGTGAGACTTTCATATCTGGACATACTGATATTCAGACAAGATCTTTCTATCCTTCCTTTCATGCGTGCTTTTTTTTTCATCAAGAAAGGATGCTGCATTGTGTCAAATGCTCTTTCTGCATCTATTGAGAGGATCATATGGTTGTTATCCTTTCTTTTCTCAATGTGATGTATCACATCAGTTGATCTGCAGATATTGAATTGGTGGTGCATCCCAGGAATAAATTCAATTCATTGTGGTGAATAATTATTTGTATGTATTCTTGGATCCGGTTCGCTACTTTTTGTTGAGAATTTTTGCATCCAGGTTCATCAGGGAAATTGGTCTGTAGTTTCCTTTTTGGTGGGATCTTTGTCCAGTTTGGACTCAAGGCCAAGCTGGCCTCATAGAATGAGTTTGGAAGTGTTCCTTCCATGTCTCTGGCCATGACCTTATCTTGTTCTTTCATTTGGGATGCATTCCTCTTGTCTTGGCATTTTGGCTGAGTTTTTACCTTCTCTGTGTTACAAAAGTTCATTATGTTAGCTGCCTGTGAGATGAATGGCTTTATGAAATGGAGGTCATCTAGTGTCCAGGGCCTGACACATCAGGGAGTGTCTGTGGTGTGTGTCGCGTACACTGTTTTGTGTTCTGGCTGCACTTTCCTTCAGGCCAGTTGTATGGACAATGTATGGTCCTTGGCCAGAATGTGCTGAGTTTTATCTAGGTCAGCTCCGATCTGCTTCTTAAATGAGACTTGAAATGACTGCCACTCGAAGTGAAGCTCTGCAGAACTGTCTGGTCAAGAGAGGTGGTGTGGTCATGAGCTTCCGCTGGTCTCCTGGGGAAGGGGACACTCCATTGGGACTTAGGCAAGCCTGATTGACCTAGAAGGCCAGTCTCACCAGAGCACAGGAATGTGGGGTTGGTGTAAGCATCTTAGGCAGCCAGTGTGGGGATGACATTGTTTCCAGCAGATGGCTCTGTGTTTATGCTGTGGGGAAGAGGAGGAAAATGGTCCCGCACACCTCCTCTGTCCTACCTCCTTTGTCCCCTTGTTCTGAACACTGCCTCTCAGGGATACTCTCCATGATGAGTGTATAATTGCCCCACTGTTTGCACCAGGTGGTGTACAGGTCACTGTTTCCATGCCATCTGCCTGTAAGTAGTTTGCTGCCTTCTCTCAAGGATTAGACCAGTGCCCTCAGGGCTGTATCCCAGCCAAGCCTGCTAACCTTTGAAACTCCACATTCTCGGGGTCTGGATCGCTTGGTTAAGTGTCCGAGTCTTGATCTTGGCTCAGATCATGACCTCGTGGTCATAGGCTTCTCTCTCTCCCTCTATTCCTGCCCCTCCCTTGCATGTGCTCTCTTTCTCTCTCTCTCTCTCTCAAAATAAATAAACTTAAAACAAATTTAGTGGCATGGAATACCTTATTTAGGCGAGATTTCCTCCTTGAGGGCATGGCAGGGGTCTATCAGTTAAATTTCCAGCAATGACTAGGAATTTCATTGCTGACTGGGTAAAGGTTACATTCCTACAGGAATGAGTTTAGGGTTAGTGACATGAGGCCTTAACGTAAGGAACTCCATGATGGTCCTGTGAGTTTTCTTTACGTTCCAAACCCATATTTTTTCACATCAATTTTTTTATTAAAAACATAACCCTAAGTAATATTTTAGCCATCTACTGCTGGCCCAATGATCATATCCTGTAAATCTGTGACCATCTCCTAATCATAGATGGAGATCAACTCTGTGGCTCTAAGATTTTTGTGACTCTAAATTATATTGATGTATGTTACTAAGATCTTTGTGAGTCTAGGTTACTGCTGGCCTCCTGAAATCTTGACCGAGGGACACCCAGCCAGGTTTCTGAGCCATCACTTAGGCACAGAAGCACCCTTTCCAAGTCACCTCTTCCTAAAGCGTGTCTTTCCTTCTGGTACTTCTGGGTCTTACCCTTTTGCATATCACATGCTGTGATGGACAACCCCTCATGAAAACCTGTCAAAGTGGACGAGAGAAACCTGCTTGCCTGTGACTGCCACTTCATGGTCACATCTTTTCCTTCTGAAACCCCTTGAACACCCTATCATTCTTCCAGCCTTTGAACATCTCTTCGATTTGAAAATATTTCAGTCTCTTGTATTCCTGCTAAAAAAAATATGCGTGAAAATATTAAAGCAAGGATTCTTTACAATAAGTGAGCCAGTCACAATGATCCATCTGGCCGTGTGTACGTATGTTTTCTTTTTTGGACACTGTTCAGGCATGATGTGAAGTACATCCTGTAAAATCTGAGTATCATTCATTATCTAGGATAACCGCCTTTATGGAAAGCCATTTAATGACATGTTCATTCCAGATCCGAAAAACACTTAATTTACATACCACATAATACAGTGGTGTCTACATATGTTATTACCTTAAAATATGTAAAGTGGATGTTTCTATGAAGTGTATATCGTGCATTGAGTTTTCTGTACCATGAATGCTATTATTTAAATTACACAATAGTAAGAACAACAAGAATAGGTACATGGCCATCACTAGTAACTAATACTAGAACTAGTCATATAATATTAGGTGTTGAAAACATAAAACCATGATTACTAATCATCTTTTCAATCGTGGTGGGTTTCTAGTTACCAGAAAAATTGGGAAGATATTATTGAGTCTCCACATACATCAGAGTGTTTTCTGACTATTGATGTCCTCTAAGTTGATACATGATCACAATCAATATCCCAAAGAGATATGGTACTATTAACTAACTTTGTATTTGTATTCAGATTGCTTCAGTTTTAACCTCTTCTGTCCCAGACTCATCCCAGCTGGCACATGACAGTCATCCTGTCTCCTTCGGCTTCACTTGGCCATGGCGATTTTTAGATTTTTCCTTATTTTTCATAATCTGCAAAGTTTTGAGGGTACGTTTGTAGAATGTATTTTGTAGAATGATCCTTGGGTGGGATATGTCTAACGTTTGTACAAATGCTTAGGCTGACTACTGTGTTTTGGAGCAGAAGATCCAGAGGCATAGTTCCATCCATAATTATCACTTCACATAAAGGTTGTTTACTCTGAAGATTTGGATCTTTTGTGGTTCTGTACAAATTTTAGGACCGTTCTAGTTCTATGAAAAATGTTGTTGCTATTTTGATGGCGATGGCATTAGTTGTGTCAGTTGCTGTGGGAAGTATAGACATTTCCATGAAATTTGTACTTCCGATCCATGAGTATGGAATATCCTTCCATTTTTTTGTGTCATCTTGTATTTCTTTCATCACTGTTTTATAATTTTCAGAGTATAGGTCGCTCACCAGCTTGGATAGATTTATTCATAGATACCTTATTATTTGGTGTACAACTGTAAATGGGACTGTTTTCTTAATTTCTCTCTCTACTGCTTCGTTATTGTCTAGAAAGGCAACAGATTTCTGTACAATGATTTTGTATCCGGTGACATTGCTGTATTCATTTATCACTTCTAGCAGTTATTGGGTGGACTCTTTAGGGTTTTCTATATATAATGTCATGTAATCTGCAAAGTGTGAAAGATTCACTACTTCCAGATTTGGATTAGTTTTTCTTTTCTTTTCTTTTCTTTTCTTTTCTCTTTTCTTTTTTTTCTTTTCTTTTCTTTTACTTTAATTTACTTTATGTTGTTTTCTTTCGTTTCGTTTTGTTTGATTTATCTGCCGGCTGTACCTTGGACTTCCAATGCTATGTTTATTAAAAGTGGTAAGGGTAAACATCCTTGTGTTTTCCCTGACCTTATAGGAAAAGCTCTCAGATTTTCTCCATTAAGGTTGATTATAGCTGCAGGGTTTTCATAGAAAACATTTATTGCATTGATGTATGTTCCCTGTAAACCTACTTTGGGGGGTTATAATCATGAATGGATGTTGTAGTATGTCAAGTGCTTTTTCTTCATGTATTGAAATGACCGTATGGTTCTTTTCTTTTAACGTTTATTAATTTTGAGAGAGACAGAGTGTGAGCAGGGAAGGGGCAGAAAGAGAGTGGGAGACACAGAGTTCGATGGAGGCTCTTGGCTCTGAGCTTTCAGCACAGAGTCCGATGTGGGACTTGAACTCACGAGGCATGGGGTCATGTCCTGAGCTGATGTCGGACTGCTAAAGGATTGAGCCACCCAGGTGCCCCGATCATATGGTTCTTGTCCTTTCTCCTGTTGTTATATTGTATCACATTGATTGATTGGCAAATACTGAACCACCCTTGCAGCTTGGGAATAAATCCCACTTAATTGTGGGATATATTTATAGTTGTTATATCTCCTTTTGGACTGTACCCTTTACTGTTATATAACGTCCTCCTCTGTCTCTTGTTATGTACTTTAAGTGTATTTTTTCTGATACAAGTATTGTTACTCTAGTTTTTTTTTTTCATGTGTTCTTACACCCTATGTCTCTAGATTGGAGCGTTCATTCCATTTACCTTCAAAGAAATGATTGCTATGTATGTATGTATGTATGTATGTATGTATGTATTGCCATTATATTACCTGTTTTCTTGTGGTTTCTAATGATTTTCTCCAATCCTTTCTTGTCTGTCTTTCATGTTTTGCTTATTTTCTTTAGTGAAGTATTTTAATTTATTTATCTTTATTCTTAGCATATTTGTGACTGGATTCTGATATATGGTTACTGCTGGGTTATGTATATAACCTCTTCTGCATTTAGCAGTTTGTATTAAGCTGATGGTCATTTACCTTGGAACCCATTATTTTCTCCTCCCTAAGTTTTTGGTAGATGTTATTATATTTCAAATCCATATCTGTGAGTTCCTTAACTATTTTTTACAAAAATATTCATGTTTTACTTGATTTGTGTCTTTTACGTCTATAGTGTCACTTTTGGTCTCTCCTTTCCACTCAAAGAGTCCCTCTTCATATTTCTTGCAGGACTGGTTTAGTGGTACAAACACCTTCAGTTTTTGTTTGGGAAAGTCTGTGTCTACTTCCATTCTGAATGATAGACTTGTTGGATAGAGTATTCTTGGCTGCTAATTTTTCCATTCAGCACTTTGAATATGTGATGTCACTTGCTTCTCGCTTGCCAAGTATCTGTTCAGAAATCTGGTAGCTAGCCTTATGGGTCTTCCCTTCTAAGTGAAGGTCTCTTTGTGTTGCTGCATTTAAGAGTTTTTCTTTATTGTCACTGTAATTTGCAAGTTTGCTTACAATATGTCTGCATGTTGGCCTGATTTTCTTCATTTCGATGTGAATTCTCTAGCCTCCCGGATGTGGACGTTTGTTTCCTCCCCCAATTAGGGCATTTTTCAGCTATTGTTTCCACAAATAAATTTTCTGCCCCCTTTTCTCTTTCTTCTGCGACTCCTACAATATCAATATTGTTATCTTTGCTGCAGTCACTGAGTTCCCTTAGTCTCATCTCACGTTGCAGAATTCTGTTCTCTCTCTTTGGTTCAATGTGATTCATTTCCATTACTCAGTCTTCGATGTCACTGGTTTGCTCCTCTGCTTCTTCCATCCCTTTGTTAGTTCCAGCAAGCGTGTCTCTCTTTTATTGTGTCCTCAATGTCTACTGTACTATTTCTTATCTCTAGTCAGGGGTCTCACTCTTCTACTCATTTCACAACTCTAATGAGTATCCTTATGATCATTGCTTTCAAATCTGTATCAGGTATGTTACCTACATCTCTTTGGCTTAGATCTCTGGTTGTGACTTTCACTAGGTCTTTCATTGTGGAAAAACATCTCTGTGTGTCCATTTTGTATTTTTCTCTGTCTCTGTTTCTCTGTGTTAAGAAAGTCAGCTGTACCTTCTGCTCTTGAAACTAATAACGTTATGAAGAAGAGGTCCTGGAGAACTCAACAGTGCACGTCTCCATTTATAGGACCGGACCTTCAGGAGGCTATCGTATGGGTACTGTTCACAGCCTGCTGTTGTGTCTGGGTTACTTTTCCTTTTAGTGCAGGTGTCTGCACTGATTGCATGCTGTTGTGGGCTGTGCTTCGTCTCATTGGTTTTAGTGGGACCCAGGCAGGCCAGCTGTGGGGTGGTAGGCCTGCTGGATAACTTGGGCACAGGGCAGGAGTGTTAGCAAAATTTCACAGGGCTACAAGTCCTATGCCAGATTTCCCTATGTTCCTTGTTGGCTGGGGGCTGTGGACCAGCAGTAGAAGCTAGGGGCTTGAGGATATGCACAGAGCATGTCTGTGCCTGGGGACATGTGGCTTAGTGAGACAGATGAGGGTGCATGGATATGTACAGCTGGGTGAGGTGCAGACGCGCACAGCATGTTGTGGCAGCTATGCATGCAGCTTGTCAGACACGGTGCCCTTGTGGTTTGAAAAATGTTTGGCCTGAGACCAGCAGGCTTGGTTTGGTGAGTCCCCTAGTGAACCCTTGGGACTAGCACACTGATAATGGGTTAGTTAGCAAGTGTCTGTGCAGCCTCACCCTCTTGTGGGTGCTTCTATGCTTATTCTGGGAGGCTGGGGGAGAAGAATAGTGCCTGTGAGCTCCCTCGTTGTTGGAGAAGTCCTCCAACACACTCCGGAATCAGCATGAATACATCTGTCTCCTGTTCCCTCAGCATTGTGCAACATGCCATGTTTACATTGCCTCTCTACACACGCAGGGATCTGGCTATCACTAATCCTCCTGGATCTCCCAGTGCTGGGTCATTGGACCTCCAAAGCTCCTGTATATGAACACAAAGGCATTCAGCCCCTCTAAGTTCTAATGCCCAATGTTATGGAGATTAGTCTTTCCTGTATGACCTCCCTGGTGTGGGGCTCACTTTTTCTGCCCCTTCTGCAGGCAGACAGCCTCCACCTTTCTGACATTCCTAACCTTTCTGATGCAGCTTCTCTCTACTTCGGTGTGGAGTTTGTTCTGCCAGTCTTTGGATCGCTCTTTGGTTCATGGACTTGGATGTGGATGTTATGCAGTTGAAAACATGGGACAGGGTGAGCTCAGGGTCCTCTTATTTTGCTATTATTAATTTTTTAAAAGTCTTATGATTTTGGATTTTTGAGACATGAGAAGACAGACTCATATCACACATGCACTTCAGGATTGGAAAGTAACTTTCCCACATTTGCTTCTATTATTTTATGTTTTGAAACTCTCTTTAATGAGGTATAATTACATCTAACAAACCTCAAGTTAAAGGGTATACTTTGATGAGATTGAGGGTACAGGACCATGGGTACAGCACCATGAAATCATATGGTTTCTCCCTAAACCTTCCATCATGATCTCTTTGTGTCTAATGCTAATGTTGCTTTTGAAGTAAGGACTACTTTTTTTTTCCCCCACGTTTTCACATATTGCCCAGGTGTCTGAAAGCTGGCATTGGGGTATCTCCTTTTCCAATAGTCTATATTCCCATAAGTTTTGCAGTCGGTTTACCTTTGGACTTTTGCTTCTATTGTATCTCTCTGTATGTTCACATACTCTCGTTGCAATACTTTAATGATGAGGTCTTCATCATCGCTTTAATTTTCACTAAATGGTATGAGCTGCAGTTCCACTTATGACAGAATGCACAGGCTTCCTATGATATGTATTCAAGAGCAAGGCAGATATCCTGAGCACTTGAGCTGAGAATGTCACCCTGTCTTTTGCCGGCCCTCTTCCCTTCCCTGCGAGACAAGAATCTCCTTTTGTTCACACAGAAATGTGGGTAAAGTCAGTAGAAAACATTGCCTTCTCTCCTCTTCCCTTTATCTCTCAAAATCCTTGCCACTATCTTCTGCCTTTCCCTTTCTCTGACTCAATATCCCAGGCCCACAGTTTCACTCCAGCCATGATCAGGGTGTCCTCCAGCTGCTGGCCTCTGCCCTGTCCATCCCTCAGTGAGAAATCTGGAGTAGGATTATGCATTTCACAAAACTGATCAAGAAATATGTGATCCTCAGAGACCTCCTGCACAAGGTTGCTGTCCGTGGAGACATGGTATCCTGAGGGAGGATCTGATTCCATGTGTGGCCTCCTCACTCATCTCCCACAGTCACTGCTGGTCCCTGATCCTTACCCACCATTACAAATCAGCCATATGCTAGGGTCAGGTACCTGTCTATCTGACCCCAAGCACCAGGAGTCAGTGAATATTTCTAAAATAAATGAGCACAGGCACCCCATGCATCTAGATATAGGAAGTTACCATCACCCCAGAAAACTCCCTCGGGCTCCTCTGCAAAAAAGGCGATCTTGCTACTATCCTACACCACTGCAACTTCTGCTAGTTTGTTACCTGTGTGTATAGGAACCACATTGTGTACATTCGATGGGGGGTGAGAGTAGGTCTTCCTAGAAGCAAACACTGAAACAGAGACAGAACAGTGAAAGTACTATTAAGGGATACTAAGAAAAACAAAGTGGAGAGCTCAGGGTTAGCAGAGAAAGCATGCAGGCAGATCTGACACATTTTTAAGATATATATAATCAACATACTCTGTCACCTCACACAGTCCTCTTCAAATTTCAAAATAGCTGTCGTATAAGGCAGTGAGATTTACGAGATTTGGGGTTATTTCCCTACGGTCTTATGTTTTCCTACATGCATTCCCTCTTCAGTACTTAATCTGTGGCCTCAGATGAACACTTTAGTGTGGATGCATCTGCGAGTCTATATGTAATGGAATATGATTGTCTTCAGATCTCAGATGTAGAACTCTGATATACACATTCTCGTAATTATCTTTTTCTTTCTTTGTCTGGCAGGGCCTGAATCTTAATACAATAAGTGTGCCATTGTCTTCTTTAAAGTGGCGATCCCCAATCCCTGGGCGGAGGCGTTAACCGCCTTAGTTTAATGAACTTCTGTGACCATCTTTTTTTGATGATCATTTGTGTGGCGATATCTTAATTGAAACTGTGAGTAGAGTGAGTGGATATTTCCCAGACATTTTGCAGATGCATTCTGTATTCAATGTCTTCTTTTCATTATGTCCTTAGAAACAAATATTACCCCTCTTTCACAGATAACCCATCTCAGGCTCTGTGTAGGTCCCACTGAGAATTGGTATTCTGGCTGAGATAGCAGGAACACAGGGAAACCCTCGGGATATTGTGAGAGAAGTTTAAGGAGATAGATGCAAAGCCATAGTCAGGTTATGTCAGGGGTCCAGCAGGGGTGGCATCTGGGCATCCCTGAATTGTAGGTTTACCCAGGCTAAAGGCCAATGCAGGCACTCAGCTGATCTAGATCCTGTCTTCACTTTTAGTCTCACTGAAGGATATGAACTTATGCAGACAAGCATTTCCTTAAGACCAAGTTAAATTTTCTATATATCCAGGGCATTTTTTCACCCATAAATATCCAGAACCTTCAGACAACGCAGGGAGACAACAACCTTTTTAGATGATCACCTGGGTGCACTTTGACAAATATGACATTTTGGAGAGGAACCTTGCATTGTGCACTGAGAGTGATCCCACATAGTAGCTCCGTGTGGAACTCGTGCTCCCTGCTCAGGCTGTGGTCAGGAATGGGCTGCAACTGCATCTCACTGAACCCAGGACCCTCCCCTCTGCACTTCCTCAAAGTCTGCTTACTGTCCTCTAATTTCTCAAATTTCTATTCCTGTGTGATTCAAGTTTCCCCCACTCCTTCACTGGTGCTTTCAACATGGTGACCACAAGGTCTATGTCATATAATGCATGTGCCCCATTTCACACAGGACACCTAAGTCACCTACACTTAGGGGTGCATCTCATCCTTCACAGAACTCAAAGCATTGTGTCTGTAAAATATGCACCAGTACGCCCGATACATCTGTCTTTGTGTAAAAATCCTCTTTCTTGTTGACAGGAGAAACCTAAAGCTGACCTCATTACGGGGAAATGATACAGTCCATTGAACATATGTCCTGAGAAACTTGAGATATGTTACAAAGTCCTCAGGCAGTTTTGCAGTTGAATTGCCAAGCCCTAACAACCATCTCTACATTTTTCCCACAAAGTGTTTCACGAAGTAGATGAATATGCTTTAGAAATCCCTAACCACTTCAGTTTATCTACCCAAATAGAGGAGGTGGAGGATGGGGGGGGGGGTGGTTCATAGCCCATGACTGGTGATGAAGGACTGTCCATGGGGTTAGGGTTAGGGGTTAGGGTTAGCGGTTTGGGGTTAGGGTTAGGGTTAGATTAGATGGTTAGATTTAAAGGGTTGGGATTACGGTGAAGGTTAGGTTTAGGGTTTAGGGGCTAGGGTTGGGGAGTAGCTTTGGGTTAGGGTAGGGTTTAGGTGTTAGTGTTAGTATCAGCATTAGCTTCAGGGTCAGGGTCAGGGGATAGGGATTAGGATTTAGGTTTTATTGTTTAGAGTTTAGGTTTTAGGTTTTGGGGTAGGGGTTAAGTTTTCGTGGTTACGTGTTAGTGGTTAGGTTTTAGGGTTATGGTCAGGGTCAGTGTTTGGTTAGGGTTAGTGTTTAGTATTTATGATTTGGGGATTAGGGTTAGTGGTTAGTGTTCAGGTCTAAGGTTTAAGTTTATGGTTACAGTTAGGATTTGGATTCGGATTTGGGGTTTAGCGTTCAGCGTTTCGGTTAGGGTTTGTATTATTGTTGTGGATGGTGTTAATGTATATTAGTGGCATGGTTTGGGTTAGGGATAGGATTTAGGGCTAGGATTAAGGTTTGGGTTTGGGTTTGGGTTAGAGTTAGGGTTAGTAGTTAGGATTAGGGTCTAGGATATTGCAGGGGCTGAACCCACAGCATTGCAATTGTCTACCCTAAGTGCTCAGGTGAGGTTCCAAGGTCGGTTGCCTGTCACGATTAGTCTTTTGGTTCTAATCCAGACAACTGTATGGGAGAGTGGTCTGGTAGGCCTCAGGAATATTCTCAGGAAGCTGCAGCCAGGTTTTTGAAATGACATGGTGATGTTCCAGGTTCTAAGCCGAGTGATCCTGCACCACTTCTGGACCCCAGGGCGTGGTGTTGTCAGACTTTGTTATTGGGTCTGAATGGGTAGAGAGCCTTAACTAGGGTTATGGTTTGTTACAGGGACATCACCAGGATGTAAGCGACTCTAGTTTCGTGATCTCCCTCTAGGACTGAATTGAGGACCCATGCGACGGTGCTTTTCAACTGTAGGTTTAGGGTTGAGATAGTGTTAGGATTCAGTTGAGGGTTCTGTTTAGGTTTAGGCATGGTTTAGGGTTACGTTCCAGGAGACACTAGGCGCTGAAACCAGAGCAGTGCAGTTGTTTCCCCGAAAGTCTAATTTGAAGGAACAATGGATGGTGCCGATTAGGATTAGTCTTTGAGTTCCAAGGCTAGACAACTGTATGGGCCACTAGTTGGGTAGGCCTCTGGAAATCTCTCTGGATCTTCAACCGGTCCTTCAAAAGAACATAGTGTATTACATGTCCTATGCGGAGTTATGCTGCACCGCTTTTGTTCCCCAGGCATGTGGTGTTGTCATACGTTGTTATTGGGTCTAATATGGAGAGAGCCTTATCTAAGGTTAGGGTTCTGTCCAGTGACATTTCCAGCTCCAAGCGAAACCAGTCTCGTCATCTCCCTCGAGGTCTGAAGTGAGGGCCAATATGACGATGCGGAGCAACTATAGGGTTTGGGTTCGAGTTAGGTTCGGTTTCAGTTGAGGGTTAGAAGTAGGGTCAGATTTTGTTCCCAGGAGGTTCAATGCGCTAAACACATAGCAGTGCACTTGTCTCCCTGAAGGGCTGAGTTGAGGGCACAAGGGAGGGTGCCGGTCAGGGCTTGTCTTTGGGTTCCAAGGCCAGACAACTCTATGGGCCACTGGTCGGTTAGGCCTCAGGAATACTTTTGAGTACCTGAAACCCAACCTTGGAAACGACATGGTGATGTTCCAGGTTCTATGTGGAGTGATCCTGCATCGCTTCTGGACCCCAGGCGCATGGTGTTGTCAGATTTTGGTATTTGGTCCCATGGGAAGAGAGCCTTAGCTAGGGTTAGGGTTTGGTCCAGGGACGTCACCAGAGCTGAAGCAACTCCCGTCTCGTGATCTTCCTTCAGGGCTGAAGTGAGGGCCTGGGTGATGGTACGGGTCAAGTGTACGGTTAGGTTTCGAGACTGGGTTAGGTTTTGGTTGGCGGTTCTGGTTGTGGTTAGGGTTACGGTTAGGTCCCAAGAGGCTCCAGGCACTGAACCTACAGCAGTGTGGTTGTCTACCCAACGGGCTGAGTTGAGGGCTCAAGTGAGGGTGCTGGTCAGGATTAGTCTTTGGGTTCTTATGCCAGATATCTCTATGGGCCCCTGGTTGGGTAGGCGTCAGGATTCCTCTCAGATAGCTGCAGTCGGGTTTTGGAAACCACATGGTGATGATCCAGATTATTTGTTGAGTGATCCTGCACCATTTCTGCACCCCAGGCACTTGGTGTTGCCAGACTTTGGTATGGGGTCCCCATTGGGAAAGAATCTTAGCTTGTGATAGGTTTCGGTCTAGGGACATCAACAGGGCCAAAGCAACTCCAGTCTTGTGATCTCCCTCGAGGGCTGAAGTGAGGGCCCATGCGACGGTGCAGCTCAACTGTAGGGTTAGTTTTCGAGATAGGGTTAGGTTTTGGTTGAGAGTTCTGGTTAGCGTTAGGTCCAAACAGGCTCCAGGAGCTGAAGCCACAGCAGTGCAGTTGACTCCCCGAAGGGCTGAATTGAGGGCACAGGGAGGGTGCCCTCAGGATGAGTCTTTGGATTCCAAGGCCAGACAACGCTGTGGGACAGTGTTCGGATATTTCTCAGGAATACTCTTGAACAGCTGCTACCGGGCCTTGGAAGTGACATGGTGATGTTCCAGATTCTCTGCTGAGTGATCCTGCACCGCTTCTGGACCATAGGCGCGTGGTGTTGTCACTTTGGTATTGGGTTCTTATGGGGAGAGAGCCTTATCTAGGGATAAGGTTCGGTCCAGAGACAACACCAGAGCCGAAGCGACTCCAGTCTCATGATCTCCCTCGAGGGCTGAATTGAGGGTCCTTGCAATGGTGTGAGTCATGGGTTTGGGTTCGAGATACCGTTAGGTTTCTCTTGAGGGTTCTGGTTAGGGTTAGGGTTCGGTCCCAGGATTCTCCCTGTGCTGAACCCACAGCAGTGCAGATGTCCCCCTGCAAGGCTGAGTTGAGGGCACAAGGGAGGGTGCCACTCAGGATTAGTCTTTGGGTCCCAGGCCATACAATTCTATGGATCACTCGTCAGTTAGGACCAGGAATTCTCTTGTGCACCTGTACTCAGGCCCTGGAAATGACTTGGTGATGTTCCAGTTTCTTTTTTTTTTTTTTTTTTAATTTTTTTTCAACGTTTTTATTTATTTTTGGGACAGAGAGAGACAGAGCATGAACGGGGGAGGGGCAGAGAGAGAGGGAGACACAGAATCGGAAACAGGCTCCATGCTCTGAGCTGTCAGCCCAGAGCCTGACGCGGGGCTCGAACTCACGGACCGCGAGATCGTGACCTGGCTGAAGTCGGACGCTTAACTGACTGCGCCACCCAGGCGCCCCGTGATGTTCCAGTTTCTATGCTGAATGATCCTACATCGCTTCTGGACCCCAAGCACGTGGTGTTGCGAGACTTTGGTGGGTCCCAATGGGGAGAGAGCCCTAGCTAGGGTTAGGGTTTGGTCCAGGGATATCCCCAGATGCAAAGTGACTCAAGTCTCTTGATCTCCCTCGAGGGCTGAAGTGAGGGCCCATGTGACGGTGCGGGTCAAGTGTAGCATTAGGTTTCAGTTGAGGGTTCTGGTTAGGGGTAGGGTTAGGTCCCAGGAAGCTACTGGCTCTGAGTCCACAGCAGTGCAGTTGTCTCCCCGAAGGGCTGAGTTGAGGGCACATGGGAGGATGCTGATCATTTTTAGTATTTCCGTTCCATTTCCAGACAACTGTATGGGCCATTGATTGTGTAGGCCTCAGCAATCATTTCAGAAAGCTGCAGCCCGGCCTGAAAAACGACATGCTGAATTCCAGGTTCTATCTGGAATGATCCTTCACTGCTTCTGGACCCCAGGTGTGTGGTGTTGTCAGACTTTGGTTTTGGGTGCCCATGGGTAAGAGCCTTAGCTAGAGTATGGTTCCGTCCAGGGTTGTCGCCAGGCTGAAACAACACCACTGTTGTGAATTCATTGGAGGGCTGATGTGTAGCTGTGAGTCTGCTATAGAGTTAGTGTGCTAGATACGGTTAGGCTTAGGGTGAGGGTTATGTTTCGGTTCACCGTTAGTGTTAAGGTCCAGGTGAGTGAAGGCAGTGACTCTACAGCAAAGCAGTTGTCTTCCTGGAGGCCTGAGTGCAGTACAGAAGGGAGGGTTTTCGTTCGCATTAATCTTTGGGTACCAAAGCCAGACAAACATATGGCCCACCCTTTGGGTAGGCCTCAGGATTCTTCTCGTGCAGCTGCTGTCGTGCTTTGCATATGACATGGTGATGTTCCACATTTCATGCCTAGTATTTATGCACCGATTCTTGATCTCATGTATGTGCTGATGTCAGACTTTGTAAATGAGTCCCCCTGGGGATAGACAATTAGCTAGGGTCAGGGTTCAGTATAGGGAAGTCGCCAAGTCCGAAGCGACACCAGTGTTTTGAATTCCATGGAACGCTGAATTGAGGGCACATGCGTGGCTGTGAATCTGGTTTAGAGTTAGTGTACTAGATAGGGTTAGGGGTAGGGTGAAGGTTATGGTTAGGGTTATGATTAGGGTTAGGGTCAGGTCTCAGGAGGCTCTAGGCACTGAACCCACAACACTGGTGTTATCTCCACAAAGGGGTGAGTGGTGTCCCCAAGGGAGGGTGTCAATCAGGACTAGTCTTTGGGTTCCAAGGCCAGACAAATGTAAGGGTCACCCTTCGGGTAGGTCTCAGGATTCATCTCGTGCAGCTGCAGTCACGCTTTTGAAATGAGATAGTGATGTTCCACATTCCATGTCGAGTATTTCAGTACAGATTCTCGAAACCGTGTGCATGCTGTTGTCAGACTTGGAATTGGGTCCCGACGGGGAGAGAGCCTTACCTAGGGTTTGTGTTAGGTCCAGGGAAGTCAGCAGGAGCGAATCGACTCCAGTTTCGTGATCTCCCTCGAGGACTGAATTGAGGGCCCATGCGACAGTTCGGGTCAAGTGTAGGATTTGGGTTAATGTTAGGG
Source organism: Prionailurus viverrinus (assembly GCF_022837055.1). NCBI lineage: Eukaryota > Metazoa > Chordata > Mammalia > Carnivora > Felidae > Prionailurus > Prionailurus viverrinus. The sequence goes on along the minus strand of NW_025927657.1, from coordinate 4,711 downwards.
TTAGGTGTAGGGTGAGGGTTATGTTTAGGGTTACGTTAGGGCTGGGGTTAGGTCCCAGGAGTCTCTAGGCACTGACCCCACCACAGAGCAGTTGTCTCCCCGATGGGCTGAGTGGAGTACACAAAGGAAGGTGCCAGTCAGGACTAGTGTTTGGTTTCCGTTGCCAAACAAATATTGGGCAAGCTTATATAGGCCTCAGAATCCTCTCGTTCAGCTGCAGTTCCTCTTTGAAAATGACATAGTGATGTTCCACGTTCCACATCGAGTATTTCTGTACCGTTACTCGAACCCATGTGCGTGCTCTTGTCAGACTTTGCAATTGGGTCCCCATGGGGACAGAGCCTCAGTTAGGGTTAGGTTTCGGTCCAGGGGAGTCACCATGGCAGAAGCCATAGCAGTGTTGTGAATTCCATGGGGGGCTGAAGTGAGGGTTGTGCGTGGCTATGGGTCTGGTGTAGCTTATCAAGGTTGATAGGGTTAGGTGTAGGGTAAGAATTATGTTTAGGATTAGGGTTAGGTTTAGGTCCCAGAAGACTCCAGACACTGATCCCACAGCAGAGCTGGTGTTAACCCGAGGGGCTGAGTGGAGTACCCAAGAGAGGGTGTCGGTTAGGATTAGCCTTTGACTTCCAAGGCCAGAGAAATGTATGTGTCACCCTTCGTGTAGGACTCAGGAAGCCTCTCGTGCAGCTGCAGTCGCGCTTTGGAAATGACATGGTGATGTTCCACGTTCCATGCCAAGTATTTCTTCACTGATTCTCGAGCCCGCATGCGTACTGTTGTCAGACTTTGGAATTGGGTCCCCGAGCCTTAGCTAGTGTTAGGGTTTGGTCCAGGGAAGTCGCCAGGCCCGAAGCAACTCCGGTTTTGTGATCTCCCTCGAGGGCTGAATTGAGGGCACATGCGAGGGTGTGGTTCAATGTAGGGTAGGGTTAGATATAGGGGTAGGTGTAGGGTGCGGGTAATTGTTAGGGGTACAGTTAGGGTTATGGTTTGGAAATAACATGGTGATGATATATATTCCATGCCAAGTATTTCTACACCTGTTTCGAACCCTTGTGTGTGCTATTGTCAGATTTTGGACTTGTTTCCCCATGGGAGAGACACTTAGATAGGTTCAGGGTTTGGTCCAGGAATGTCACCAGGGCCAAAGCAACTCCAGTGTTGTGAATTCCATGGAGCTCTGAAGTCAGGGCACATGCGCAGCTGTGGGTCTGGTGTAGACTTAATGAGATAGATAGGGTTCAGTGTAGGGTGATATTTATGGTTAGGGTTACTGTTAGGTTTAGGTTTAGGTCCCATGAGACTCCAGACACTGACCCCAAACAGAGCAGGTGTCAACCTGAAGGGCTGAGTGTAGTACACAAGGGAGGGTGCGCATCAGTCTTCGTAGTTGGGTTCCAAGACCAAACAAATGTATGGGCCACCCTTTGGGTAGGCCTCAGGATTCCTCCCCTGCAGCTGCAGTCGTGCCTTGGAAGTGACATGGTGATGTTCCAAGTTCCATGCCAACTATTTCTGGACCAATTCTTAAACCAGTGTGAGAGCTGTTGTCAGACATTGGAATTAGGTCCCAACGCATACAGAGCCATAGCTAGGGTTAGAGTTCATTCCAGCAGTGTGGCTATGGCCGAAGAGACTCCAGTCTCGTAATCTCGCTGCAGGGCTCAATTGAGTGCCCATGCGAGTGTGCGGGTCAAGTGTAGTGTTTGGGTTAGAGATAGGGTTAGGTGTAGGTTGAAGTTTACGATTAGGGTTAGGGTTAGGTCCTAACCCAGCAAGCTCCAGGCACTGAACGCACAACAGAACAATTGTCTCCCCGAAGGGCTGAGTGTAGGATACAAGGGAGGGTGCCTGTTAGGATTAGTCTTTGGGTTTCACAGCCAGGAAAATGTATGGGCCACCCTTTGGTTAGGCCTCAGGAATCCTCTTGTGCAACTGCAGCTGTTCTTTTGAAATGACATGGTTATGTTCCACGTTCCATGCTGAGTATTTTTGCACCGATTCTCGAACCTTTGTGGGTGGTGGTGTCAGATTTTAGAATTGGGTCCCCATGGGGAGAAAGCTTTAGGTAGGGTTAGGGTTCAGTTTAAGGAAGTCGACAGGGCTGAAGCGACTCCAGTCTCATGATCTCCATCGAGGGCTGTGTTGAGGGCCCTAGAAAAGGTGGGGGTCAAGTATAGGGTTCAATTACAGATAGGGTTAGGTGTAAGTTGAAGGTTATGTTTACGGTTATGGTTAGGGTTAGTTTTAGGTCTCAGGAGGCTCCAGGAACTGAACCCACAACTGTGCAGTTGTCTCTCCGAAGGGATGAATAGAGTACATAAAGGAGTGTGCCGGTCAGTATCACTTCATAGGATCCAAGGCCAGAGAGATGTTTGGGCCACCCTTGGAATAGGCCTCTGGAATCCTGTCGTGCAGCTGCAATCACACTTTGCAAAAGATATGGTGATGTTCCATGTTCCATGCCGAGTATTGTTGCACCGATTCTCGAACCTGTGTGCGTGCTGTTGTCAGACTTTTGAACTGGGTCCCCATGGGGATAGACACTTAGCTAGGGTAAGAGTTCTGTACAGGGAATTGCTAAGGCCGAAGCGACACCAATGTTGTCAATTCCATGGAGGGCTGAAGTGAGGGCACATGTGCGGCTGTTCATCTGGTTTACTTTTCATGTGCTAGATAGGGTAGGTTGAGGGTTATGTTTAGGGTTATGTTTACGGTTAGTGTTAGGTCCCAGGAGGCTCTCCATCCATGTAGTTTCAAATGGCAAGATTTTATTTTTTTTGATGGCTAAGTAATATTCCATGGTGTGTGTATGTATGTAGGTGTATACACACACACGCACACACACACATAAACATACTATGTATGTATGTATGTATGTATGTATGTATATATACCACGTCTTTATCCATTCCTCCATCGATGGACATTTGGGCTTTTTCCTTACTTCAGCTATTGTTGATAGTACTGCTATAAACTTTGGGGTTCACGTGTCCCTTCGAAGTAGCATATCTGTATCCCTTGCATAAATACCTACTAGTGCACCTGCTGGGTTGTTGAACAGTCTTCTTTTTCATTTTTTGAGGAAACTACATACTGTTTTCCAGAGTGGCTTCACCAGCAGTGCAAGCCAGTGCACCAGCAGTGCAAGAGTTCCTCTTTCTCCATTTCCTCGCCAACATCTGTTGTTGCCTGTGTTGTTAATGTTAGCCATTCTCACAGGGGTGAGGGGGTGTTTCATTGTGGTTTTAATTTGTATTTTCCTGATGAGGGATTTTGAGCATTTTTTCATGTGTTGGTTGGCCATCTGGATGTCTTCCTTAGAGGAGTGTTTGCTCGTGTCTTTGCCCATTTCTTCACTGGATTACTTGTTTTTTGGTATGTTCTCGAGTTTGGTATGTTCTTTATAGATTTTGAATACTAATCCTTTATCTCATATGTCGTTTGCAAATATCTTCTCCCATTCTGTTGGTTGCCTTTTAGTTTTGCTGATTGTTTCCTTCTCTGTGCAGAAGCTTTTTATTTTGATGAGGTCCTAATACTTCAGTTTTGCTTTTGTTTTCCTTGCTTCCGGAGATGTGTTGGGTAAGAAGATGTGGATGCCAACATTAAGAGGTTTTTGCCTGCTTTCCCCTTGAGGATTTTGACGGCTGCCTATCTTACATTTAGGTCTTACATCCGTTTTGAGTGTGTTTTATGTGAGAAAGTGGTCCAGGCTCATTCTTCTGCATATCACTGTCCAGTTTTCCCAGCACACTTGCTGAGGAGACTGTCTTTATTCCATTGGATCTTCTTTCTTTTGGTCAAAGATTAGTTGGCCATACATCTGTGGGTCCAATTCTGTGTTCCTGTTCTGTTCCATTGATCTGAGTGTCTGTTCTTGTGCCAGTACTGTACTGTCTTGATGATTACAGCTTTGTAATACAGCTGGAAGTCCAGGATTGTGATACCTCCTACTTAGGTTTTCTTTTTCAAGATTGCTTTGGCTATTCGGGGTCTTTTCTGGTTCCATACAAATTGAAGGATTGTGTTTTGTAACTCTGTGGAGAATGCTGGTGTTATTTCGATAGGCATTCAGTTGAATATATAGATTGCTTTGGGTACTATTGACATTTTAACAATAGTTGTTCTTCCTATCCAGGTGCATGGAATATTTTTCATTTTTGTGTGTTTGTCATCTTCAATTTCTTTCATAATCTTTCTATAGATTTCAGTGTATAGATTTTTCACCTCTTTGGTTAGATTTATTCCGAGGTATTTTATGGGTTTTGGTGCAATTGTAAACGGGATGGATTCTGTGATTTCTCTTTCTGTTGCTTCTTTGTTTGTGTATAAGAATGCAACTAATTTCTGGGCATTAATTTTATACTCTGCCACTTTGCTGAATTCATGGATCATTTAACAGTTTTTTGGTGGAACCCTTTTATCAAGAAAGGATGCTGTATTTTGTCAAATGCTTTCTCTGCATCTATTGAGTGCATCATGTGGTTCTTGTCCCTTCTTTTATTGATGTGATTAATAACATTGATTATTTTGTGGATATCGATCCAGCCTTGTATTCCAGGTTAAATCCCACTTGGTCGTGGTGAATAAAGTTTAAATGTATCGTTGGATCTGGTTGGCTAATATCTTGTGGAAGATTTTTGAACCCATGTTCATCATGAAAATTGGTCTATACTTCTACTTTTTAGTGGGATCTTTGTCTAGT